>NC_041387.1:666028332-666038582 GCF_002162155.2 Triticum dicoccoides | reverse complement strand
TTTTCTAGTTCCCTCAATTTCATGATCATGTATTACAAAATAGGGTACCTCATTTACTAATTCATCAATTTTAAAGGTTCAGCCCCGCAAAAAAAATAAAAAAAATTGAAAGGTTCACAATTTTGCAAGAAGAGAACTGCTAACAATAGTTTTCATGAAATTATGAAATGATTGATCTGTTGTCTAGCAGTCTTATGTATTTATAAGGTTTACTGGTTTGTAATTATAGAAATAAAAATATTGGAGAAAAATAACTACAATATATAGTGACTCCAGCCCCTTAATTGGG
Source organism: Triticum dicoccoides (assembly GCF_002162155.2). NCBI lineage: Eukaryota > Viridiplantae > Streptophyta > Magnoliopsida > Poales > Poaceae > Triticum > Triticum dicoccoides. The sequence continues at coordinate 666,038,293 of NC_041387.1, read as the reverse complement.
GCCCTCTCTTGCACAATATCCTCGGTACATAAGAGATAAAATGACAAAAATAGAGGAAATTTTTATGGTACAAATTACTACAGAATTTATTGTGTGGTACTCCCTCTGTTTCAAAATAGATGACCCAACTTTGCAGTAACTTTGTACTAAAGTAAGTACAAAGTTGAGTCATCTATTTTGAAACGGAGGGAGTAGTATTAAATTGATCTGGATTTTTTTTAAAGGAGATTAAAGTTCCCTGCCTCTGCATCAATCGATGCATGCATCCTTCTTTATTAATTATTCAACCAGGTGTGACAATAACTTACATCAAGCCACCCGGCGCCACCACTCACACCTACAAACTCGACAATGTGGGGTGCTCTGACTCCCCATATCTAAAATCAGTGTCGTCATCGATCCATCCACATAATGTATCAGAACCTACATCCGGTGCAGCAAATCTAAAGCGTACATCACACATACGGTTTAGAAGGCGCCATCATCATCGTCCCGCTGACCCATCTTCAGGAAAGAGATCCGCATTATGCTTGCCAGTCCGGCCAACCATTGATGCCACCACGGAGCCCAACGGCACCACCTCCCTGTGCGCGAACTGCTAAGCGCGTCGCGATCGCCATAGGTAAACCTCAACACCATGCTGCCAAGTACCACCAGCCGACACAGCTTGAAGTCTCTGGAAGATCTATCATGCGTAGCACTTACCGAACAAGCATGACAAAGCGTAGCAACCTTATCGACCAGGCTTGGCTTGACATCTCCACCGAAGCTTCATGCAAGACGAAGCCACTCCGCCGCATGCCTTTGTCTTCCAGCGCTGCTCCACAAACGATGCTCCATCGAGAGAAACCACACCAGAGTGCAGCCATCGTCCAATCTGGAAGACCAGGTCCAAGGGTTTCCCCCAGAGCAACACGCACTACTAGGAAAATGCTTATACATAGAAGTTTACCAGTAGCGTTTGTTTGTGTCCCCACGCTACTGGTAATTACCAGTAGCGCTGGGTACAAAGCGCGCTACTGGTATGGATTAGCAGCAGCATTGGTTTCTCTTAGACACGCTACTGGTAAGTGTGGCACACCACACCTACAGATAAAAAAATATTAGTAGCGCGGGTTATAAATCCTGCGCTACTACTAAGTGAATAGCTATAGCGCTGGCGATACACCCACGCTACTGCTCAGCAGGTCCACTGCAGAGTGCAACACCATCCACCCCCGATCCACTCCCACCCCTCTCCTCCGCCCCCACAATCTCCTTGCCCGCCGCTCCCTCTCCGTCCCCTTCCTCCCATCCGCCCACCCCCCTGTTCCACCATGGCGCGGCTCGTCCTGGGGTCACGTCCTGCTAGCGCGCCCCTACCGGCATCGTCGGCAGGAACAAGGCCAAGGTCTCAGCCGAGGTCGCCCCGGAGGACGCCACCGAGCATGGGCGTCAGGGGGAGGCCGATGAGGAGAGGTGGTCTCGCCTGCTGCCGGAGCTGCTCATGGGCATCGTGCGCCGCGTCGACGTCGGCGCCCAGCGCCTCCCCCTGTGCCGCGACGTTGTCGCCTGCGTCCCCCAGCCCCTCCCCGCCGCCTGCGCCCCCCTCCGACCCGGCCGCCGCCTTCGACCCCGTCCAGGAGTGGCTCCTCGACGACTTCAACTTCGACCAGGCCATGGCGAGCGAGCTGGCCAAGAGCTCCGGCCTCGGCGAGGCGGCGGCTGCCGGTCCGGGCGGGATTGATTTTGCGTCTTTGTCCGGGAGCGACGGATTGGGCGCGGACCAAATCGTGAAGGTGGGGGAGGGGGAGGTAGCGGAGGAGAAGGGCGGGCCGCCTGGCCTGTTGGATGTTCCTAGCGGCGTCCTGTTGCAGGTCAAGGAGGAGGCTGTGATGCTGCTGGGCAGCGGATTGGGCGGGGAGCCTACTCCCGTCTTGGGGGTTGGCGATTTCGTTGCAGAAGGGGATAGTTTGGAGGCAGCGATTGATGCCGAGATGTGTACGGTAGCTCCTGACGTGGGCACATGGGTGATTGACGCGGACTACCATAGCCCGGTGGGTGTCGTGCTCTTCAAACACTCGGATGCGGACTTCGCCGTGAAGCCCAGAGACTGTGTCGCGCAGATGATCGTCTAGGTGATTGCGACGTCGGAGGTCGTCGAGGTGGAGGACCTTGACATGGGGCTGCGGCGACGATGATGACGACGACATCGACATCGACACAGGCCTACGGCGGCGACGAAGACGACGACATTGTCATGGTGCTCTGGCGGCGGCGACGACGACATCAACACCATCAACACGGCCTTGTGGAGGCGTCGACGCCGACGACATAGACGTGTGGCATATATTGTGTGTGTGTGTGCGCGCACGCGCGTGCGTGTGTGCATGTGCGTGTGTTAATTATCTACATCAGATATGTGTGATTGATGATTGACTGTATGCATAACATGTACGTATTGTGAAATGCATGTCTGAACTGAAATAGGTAGACTTTTATTTTTTTTAAATCCTAATTTGTTACTAGTAGCGTGGGTGTATAATAGAAGCGCTACTACTATTCCTTTACTAGTAGCGTGGGTGTATAATAGAAGCGCTACTGATATATCTGTTCAGCAGTAGCGTGGGGTAAAACACACGCTCCTGCTAAAAAATAGTTGTAGCGTCATAGCAGTAGCATGGGAACCTACGCTACTGGTAGTCTAAAAACCCACGCTACTGGTATGGTTTTTCCTAGTAGTGGCGAGTGGGTTGACAGTAGTTACCCCGATGGTGCCTTCATTAAGGTAACGGCACATAATGCCGCCATCGGCTCGGTTTTCACCGGCAACTATTCTCCCCGACTCGCAGCTGAAACTAGATGACGGATTCCGAGATCCGAACACCCAGCCTCAGACTGACCACTTCCGATGACCGAGACAACCACCGCCGGCTGCACCGGCCATACCAGATCTGACCGGTGGTGCCGCCACCGAGACCACCAGGCCCTCCATGCCACCGCCCCGATCCGAATGCAGATTGCGCGCCACCGCCGCCAAGCCAGCCACCACCGCTGACTGCAGCCACCGCCTCCGCCCGAAAGGGCCTTCCGCTGCGCCCGCCGCCCTGTAGCCGCCGCCCGAGGGAGAGTCAGCCATTGCCGCCGCCTGCTGCAGCCATCTCCTCGGCGTCGCAAAAACTGGATCGTCCGCGCCACCTCATGCCTACGAGCGCTGCACCATCCTTGAGAAGCAGGAGAGAGGAAATCCTCTGCCACCCCCGGTGGCTAGGTTTGTTGGGTGTTGCCCGAGTCGCCTAGCGGGGGCAGATCAATATAAGAAATTCATGCCTAATGAACACAGGGAAGGTCATTAAATTGGGAGAGAATTTCACTTCCCTTGCCTCTGCACCAACTAGGGATGTATACAACCCTTGAAGTATGAGTATTAGGATTTTTAATCTTGGTCCTCAATAATAAATAGGAACCTAATTCGCCTCCGTTAGTATTTGAACCTAGGTGTTGGATTTGTACATCCACTCCCCCAACCAGTTGAGCTAGGCTCACTCTCCCATAACTTGGTCCGATGGTTAATTAATATAGTTCGACTTGTAGTTAGGCTCGAGGTTAACTTGGTAATTTCCAGTTAGTCTAATATACACACATGTGTTGTTTTAGATGTTATTGATCCTAATTAATCTATATTTCCGGCTAGCCCAATATCCGCACATTTGTTGTTTCACATGTTATTGACTCTAATTAATCTATGATTATTCTAATAATTGCATCTGCTGATGCAGTTAACGTCCACGCCTCATGTTTCCTCCACTATCCATGTGTAGCATGCATGCCCGCCCTAGCCAGACACCAGCCGCATGTCCTTGTCTCTTAGGCTAGTCATAATGGGAGTAACTTAGCTAGTAACATAGCGCAGTCCAAGGCAAATTTGCTAATGTGGTATGTATTTAATGAAGAGATATATGTTTAGAGTAACATAATATGTTACTGTAACATTAGCGCTTCCAAGAGAAGATGAGTCTACAAGCTATTAAATGAATCCATCTATGACACTACTACAATGTTATTTTGCACTATGGAGATAGTAATTTATACTAGTGTCATATGCATGATACTAGTATAAGTTACTCCCCATTATGACCAGCCTTAGAAACAAGTTTACATCACTCGAAACCTTCTAACGTGAGAACCAGTACTAGTTGGTGTGGTTCTTGATTTGTAGTATATAGGCAGGTTTCAGAAGTACTAGAAGAAACAATGTGGTATTATTTGGCTAGCTTAACCTTTGATTATCTCGGCACATGAGGCACGGTTGAGGACATTTGCAATTAGCAGGTGCCTTCGATTAAGAATTTCTACCAGTGCTTCCGATCGAAAGATCAAGACGAATTTGATCCTGACAAGGCAAAGTTACGGAAGCGAATCGTGATTGGCAATCGAGTCCGTTTGTTGATAATATGAAATCCGTAATCTACCTTTACGTCGCTCTTGGAGGGAACCTGGTGGAATTTTTCTTTGCAGTTTATAACAGTGCATTGTCTAAAATGCCCTTGATGTGGAAATATACTACCAGATTTTTTCTGTAGTATTATCTAATTTCGGCCACTGGATCACAAAAACAAAATGGCCCAAAATAATTTGCGTACTGTAAAGGACTCAAGATATTATTCCCTATGTACACAAAAACAAATAATATTTTGGACTTGTCTCAAACGAAAGTTGAAAATTTTAGACCACCAATTCTGTTTTATATTCCTCTAACAGATATATATTTTGAGAGGCGATTTCCTACTCATGGTGGTAGCTACACACGCATGGTGGCAGCTACACGCCCTTTGGCATAAGTGCACTTTTGTTGTATAGAAATGACTTTTGCTCACTTCTCTTTGACTTTTTATTACCTTTTTGATACAATTGCCTTTTGGTTATGTAGTAGGGGCTTTTTCTCACTTCTCTAAGTCTTTTTGCTTACCTTTTTGGCATAATTGCCTGTTTTCTTGCCTGGCTGGTCCAAAGTCATGATATTTTTGTTATAGAGTTATTTTTCATAGTCCAAAATAATTTACCACAATAACTAGAGATAAAAATTGGGGTTGTGCGTAGCTACAACCATGGGTAGCAAATTATTTTCGTATATATTTTATATTGTTTGATTTTGAAACTAGAAAATCATATGGCCATGTTACACCACGAACTTGCGTTTGGCTGGGCGGTAGTATTGGTGAAGTTGTTTTGCACCACCGTGAGTAATATGGGGTCTCTTTGTCCTGCAAAAAAAGAAAATAAATATCAACTTGTGGTCAAAGTTACACTTTGTGTCCATGTTTAAAACATCACATTCTGGTCAACTAAAAAAACACCCCGATAAGTAAATATGGAAGAAGACTGAAAGCCATCCACGAGAAAAGGCACATTTTCTACTCCCTCCATTCCTAAATATTTGTCTTTTTAGAGATTTCAAATGGACTACCACATACGTACGGATGTATATAGACATATTTTTTAGTTTAGATTCACTCATTTTGCTCCGTATGTAGTCACTTGTTGAAATCTCTAGAAAGACAAATTTTTAAGAACGGAGGGAGTAGCTGTTGATGCTAAAAAATATCAGTTCTTGTGAGGCCATTTGCATTCCATCCTGTCACTGGAATATTGATCGGATACGCTCTCCCTTCTCGAATCTGAAGTTGTCAACTCTCTAGTTTCTGTCACAGCATTGAAATGATCCCTTCTTGTAGCAGTCGAATTGACTCAATGTTTGTAGATAATGGGAAATTGAAGCAGCTAGAGAGAGCAAGTTTTGGATGCATCCTCAGTATATCCTAGTACATCGCTCGGCCACATGTACAGCTAGATATGTAGAGCTTCTCTGCCGAACTGATGGATATCGACGTGCGAATATGTATCTTGCTAGCTAGGCGACCCTGCCGACATGGAAGGATATACTCATGCCTATTTGAACCCTTACTGGACCATACAAAACTATAAGGAAATAGAATATACCTGACTAGTAATATACTCCGAGTATGTACCTGCACCGCACAAACTTCGAGACCACTTGCATAAACGATAAGTTAGCGATCCATTTGACAACGATCAATCGACGCGTGAAATGGGCAGCAGATTCGTGCAAATAATCAGAAACTGAACGTGCATGCGCACGTCGACGTTTTAGCTGTTCTCGATCGACCGTGTGAAATGAAGAATAAAATGTCTCCGTTGGTCACGTCATACATGTTTGACCTAACACCTAGTGTACGTACAACGGCATGCATGCATACATACTCCCTCCGTTTCTAAGTCTTTCTACTAATATGGACCACATAATAGACATACTTTAGATTCAATCATTTTGCTCAGTATGTTATCTATATTGAAATCTCTAAAAAAAAACTTGTATTTGGAAGGGGGGAGTAGATTCCGTCTGACACGTCTCATTGGACTGCTCAATGTCTCTGAACCATTAAACCCTATAAGCATTGCGTGTAGGGCAGCCAACCAGCTATGCCACGTGGTGCAAATTGGGTGGACGCGGTGAAAAAGCGTTTGGGATATTATTTTTAGATGAAGGTGAGAAAAATTTCAATTTTTTGTCTCTCTAGATGGAGGTGATGACCCCACACTCTTTTTAATGGAGGGCTACGCAAAGTGGCGCTCGCTGGTAGGTTGAGTTGGTGATTTTTTTCTTTTCTTTTTTATTTCTTTTTTCTAGATGGAGGTAAGGATTTTTTTTTAAATGTTTTTTAGATGAAGGCGAGGACTTCATGTATTTTTTAAATGAAAAGGTGCACATAACTTCCTCTCAGGAGGCGCCACCGGGTGACGCCCCAACCTCTAGTCAGATATCATGAGTCATCAATCTCGGCCGCTGACATACGTGACATGGGAGACTACCTATTTATTCACTTTTACTACATGGTATTTTTTTATGGCTTTTTCTATGTCTTGAACTATTTTGACCAAACTAAGTTCACAATACCTAATTTGACACTACAAAATCCTGACGGTGTGTCCGTCAAAGATCGCGAACGTTCTCAACAACATGGCTGCCATGGGGCGGCATGACGACGGGTCTATGGTATTGCCGATCATGGCCTAAATCCATGGGCACATGTGATCGTCCAGAGAGAAACTGGCGATTGGATTGTGGATCCCACTGATTGGTGGGCGATCACAATCAGGATCTCAGATACTCTATTCCCTCCCTTAATATTATAATTTCATATTATGGGTCAAATTTTAACCGTAAATTTCTGTAATATAATATGAGTTTAACACAGTACAGACGCAAGCGCTCATATACACGCGCATACACTCACCCCTATGAACGCACACACGCACATGAGCACCTTCGAAAGACTGCATATCATCTTGAAATTTATGAAGACACCGTAGGCACTTCGTCATCGACGGAAACGTCTCCTCCCACTGAATATAATGCGCATTGCCGGAAATTCTGAAATAAATCTAGGAATAAATGCGAGCACCAGGAGTTGAACCCTGATGGGCTGGGGATACCATAGTCCCTCTAACCATCCAACCACGGGTTGGTTCGCATATAATATGAGTTTTAGTAGTAAAAATAATAACATTTGAAACTTCACTTGAATATGAATACAATGATATATTTTTTATGCATGTAACTTATATTTTATTAGTTAAATATATGATCAAAATGATATTATGAACCTGAACGAAGAAAGTATGCGCCAACGATGCTTGCGTTAGGGTTGGGTCACATGTTGTGGAGCGGATTGGTGTCACAAGGGAGCAACTTGCGCGGCTACAAATGGGCCTCCACCCAAGGTAAATAGTCAAAGTGGTTTGTGAATTTTAAGATCCTATGGAAAAGGTACCCTCTTCTTGTTCAAGCCATGGTTCGGAAGAAGCCCATTACTCGAGGATTTCTTGGCTCTCTTTGCAGTATGCTCGGATCCGATGCTCTTGGTTGCCTCGGCATCCAATAATGGGGATTTAATATCTTCCGACAAAATTTGCCCCCCAGGAAATGTTTGCATATATCAATTTGCATGGAGAGAGGGTGATGGGGCAATTGCTCCCTCGCTGTGGGGGTCCCTGGATGTTGTTTCTTGGCACCTGGCTCCCCCGGGGATCATTTTTGTCAGGTTGTCATACCTTTCCTTATGCCATGCGCCGACCCTTGCATGGACCACACCCCTGTCTGGCTCTGAAGATCAAAATCATCGCTTGGCAGCGGATCCATGATCTCCTCCCCTTAGGTGCGTATGTGGTGAAGTGGCATATGTCGGGCAATGGGTTTTCCCTCTTTGTGTGGCTCTTTCCAAGATCCACATTTTCTTTTCTTGTCCCGCTGCTCAGTTCTTAGAGATCTTTGTTCATGAGGCTCCGGGGCCTGAGTGGCAGACCTCAGACTTGGGCAAGTGCCCAGGGGTTCTGTTAAACCATATCGGTAGGAGGAGGTGCTTCTTCTAGGTAATGTTCACGGTGATGATCTAGACCCAATAGGCTGCATGTAGCAAGATGGTCATCAAGCTGGTGTTTCTATGATGTGCTTATGACTGTGTTTAAATTTATATTTATTGTAGTAGTGGTACCTGCTTTGTAGGCAGCGAAACAAGCGCCGACTAGGTGGCATGATTAATGGTCTTCTGGGGCAGGACACCAACTCGCTCCGCCCCCTAGCCAGTGATCTTTTGACTCCACTGATTCATGAATCACTTCTTATTTTGCATTCGACATGTTTGTGTTGTCACTGTAGCATACCTCCTATATTCTTTCATATACTTGAACTATTTGCCTAGACGTGGTGATTGCTTTATTTATAAACTGGGATGAAATCCTATTTTGAGTAAAATGAACGTGGGTTGAGATTAGCATGCGAAGGGCTTTAGATGATGTGTGGCTGGTAGTTTTATTTGGGCCTGCACGGTTTAGGTTGGGCCTTCATTATTACTAATTACCTTCAAAATAATATGGGAGCTTATAGTGGTACGCAGACGTGCATGCATGCACATCGAGAATTAATCATGACAAACCCTATGTACAAGCATTGTTATTTTGGTACTATATGTAATTTCCATAGTTGTAAGACCAGAAAAATATGATAAAACTCCAGTTTATTCCTAGAAGTTTAGAATGCGCCTCAAGGGGTGATTGCGCAGACATGATAGAAGTCTTCAAGAATCACCCCCGCGTAATGGAAAAGGCCATTTATTATTCTTGATTATCTTCATTTCCACTAGTAGAAAAAAGACCTAATATGTGAAACATTAGTACCGGTTGGCATATGAGCCGGCACTAATGCTCCCATTAGTGCCGGTTCAAATGACTTGGCGGGAGGTGACCTTTAGTACCGGTTCTTTTGCAATCTTTAGTACCGGTTCGTGCCACGAACCGGTACTACAGATGCCAGCACCTTTAATACCGGTTCGTGGCACGAACCGGTACTAAATAGGTTGTGGCAGGCGCTATTTTTAGTCCCACCTCGCTCCCCTAACAAGAATTTGAACACCTTAAGTATGTTACTTCTCAAACCATCCCAAGCATTTGGTCTTCATTGAACTCTATGTGTAGGATCTGTGGCTGCAATAGGAGTCTTCGCCGGTTCTTAAATCGGTGGTAGATTCCTATTGACGATTTAGATTCTATACAAAAAGATCGTTGATGATCAATGTATTTTTTATATGTACTTCTGTGTAGCATTAACGCATGTTTTGGCTGAAAGGCGGTACTGATCAATGTATTTTTTCTGCGTTCAGATGCACAATTTAAAGAAGAAGAGGAGGAGGAGGAGGAGGAGGAGGAGGAGGAAGAAGAAGAAGAAGAAGAAGAAGAAGAAGAAGAAGAAGAAGAAGAAGAAGAAGAAGAGGAAGAGGAAGAGGAGGAGGAAGAAGAAGAAGACGAAGAGGAGGAGGAAGAAGAAGAAGACGAAGAGGAGGAGGAAGAAGAAGAAGGAGAAGAAGAAGAGTAGGAGAAGAAGAAGAAGAGTAGGAGAAGGAGGAAG
>NC_041387.1:666027412-666027645 GCF_002162155.2 Triticum dicoccoides | reverse complement strand
GAAGAAGAAGAGGAAGAAGAAGAAGAAGAAGATGAAGAAGAAGAAGAAGAAGAAGAAGAAGAAGAAGAAGAAGAAGAAGAAGAAGAAGAAGAAGAAGAAGAAGAAGAAGAAGAAGAAGAAGAAGAAGAAGAAGAAGAAGAAGAAGAAGAAGAAGAAGAAGAAGAAGAAGAAGAAGAAGAAGAAGAAGAAGAAGAAGAAGAAGAAGAAGAAGAAGAAGAAGAAGAAGAAGAAGA
>NC_041387.1:666021543-666022592 GCF_002162155.2 Triticum dicoccoides | reverse complement strand
AAGAAGAAGAAGAAGAAGAAGAAGAAGAAGAGACTACTCAGAAATAAATAGAAGAAAATAAATAATGTAGAAAAGGAAAAAAATATAAAGCAAAAATATTCACAAAGAAACTAAATACAGCAAAAAAAACTACTCGGAAATAAATAGAAGAATAAAATAAAGCAGAAAAGAAATAACTATATAAACAAATTACTCAAAAATAAATAGAAGAAAATAAATACTATTCAGAAATAAATAGAAGAAAAAAATAAAGCAGAAAAGGAATAACTATATAAAAAATTACTCAAAAATAAATAGGAGAAAAAAAATTATATAAAGCAAAAAACTTCACGAAGACACTAAATACAGCAAAAAAAACTATTCAGAAATAAATGGAAGAAAAAAATAAAGCAGAAAAGACATAACTATATAAACAAATTACTCAAAAATAAATAGAAGAAAATAAATAATGCAGAAAAGAAATTTTTTTATAAAAAACATGTTGGGGCGCTGCCCGGTGGGCCTGCCAGACCTTTGGTGTGCAAATACATACCCAGTAGGGCCAGCAGGCTCACAGGGCAGCGCGCCCTAATTAGGCCCAGAAGCCTGCTATATAGAGGAGTTCGAAAGGGCAGCCGCGGCTGGGTTTATAAACCAGTGCGGCTGCCCTTCGCTCGGTGAGGTGGGACTAAATGTAGCGCATAGCGGGTGGCAGCGCACGGGCATTAGTACCGGTTGGAGGCTCCAACCGGTACTAATGTGTTGCCCTTTAGTACCGGTTGGAGCCACCAACCTATACTAAAGGCCCACGTTTCCCGCCGCTTGGGCTGGCCAAAATTGGCCTTTAGTACCGGTTGGAGCCACCAACCGGTACTAAAGGCCCATCCTATATATACTACACTTACGAAAAATCAGTTATCGTTGCCACTATTCGTTCCACTTCTCGCGCGCGCGAGTCTCGATCTCGATGACGCCGACGCCGACGCCGACGCGTCGCTGTGCCGTCGCCCTCGCCGCCCCCGCCGCCCATCGTCGTCGTCGCCGCGCGCCCCCGCCGCCCGTCGTCGTTG
>NC_041387.1:666003501-666020620 GCF_002162155.2 Triticum dicoccoides | reverse complement strand
CTAGTTTATTTTTAGTAAATGCTTTAAACTAATTGAATTAATATAACTAGTTTATTTTAGTAATTGCTTATTTGAATTAATAGAAGTAGTTGAATTAATTGAATTAGTAAGTGATTAATGTTTCGCCTAATATGAACATAGGAAATGTCGTCTGACGACGGAAAAAATTTCATTATGTGCGAGTACTGTGAAGACCAGCGCGGCTAGTGCGACAGAAATTTCCTTGTTGATGGTAGGCGATTCAGCATCAAGCTGGATGAGACTTTCGAATTCGATACAGTAAGTCACAACGACAAGTCTGTTTTCGTAATTAAGCATGACTTATATATGCTTCATTTGCCTGACTTATAATTTTTAATTTTCACTATTCTACTAGCGCATCCCGTGCCATGCAAGAATTTTTGTCTTGGATAAAATAGGTTTCAAAGATATGGAAACTATGGAGGTAAAGAGAGCTTACCTGAAAACTGAGTATGATGATTATACTTTCAACGTCAAAGTATACAATACACACACGTACACCTATTTTGAATGCAAAACTTGGCAAGCACTATGCAAGGCTTATGCATTTGAGCCTGATATGGTTATCACCTTTGATATTCGCCCGGAAGATGATATTGAAGGTAATAGAGACATATGGGTCGATGTGTAGACGCCTCCAGTTCTACCATTATGTGAGTTCTTCTCAACTATATTTTTGTCTTTGATATTGCTTATTCAAAAATAACTGACAACTAATTTCTATTGACAGCTTATCTCCATTCAATCAAACATGTCCGGCGCTTAGTAGACAGGACCTACTACTGTCCCGGAGCTGAACTAAACTGCGAGGAGATAAGTCATTATGTTTCATGGCTTGAGGATCTTCATACTGTCAAGACAAATTTTTTTCCTGCACTTAGAAATGTTAGTACTCAAAACATGCGACCAATAGTGATGGTATTGAACTACGGTCACATCTATTTAGGAATGATGGTAAGATATTTACTATTTGTCCTCAGTGCATATTTTGCATACATAATTTTTTTGCTAAACTTTCATTGCTAAGTATATTAATTAAGTACTATACATTGTTCTTCAACAGGGACTCCCGATGACAGTTGTGTCTCAGGGGATCGAGACTAAAGGTCAGATGTCAATTGTTAGCTTACGGCCAAGATATCCTACATTGCACATGAATGCATTCAGGATTTCTAGAAGCGATGAATGCTTAATAGTGAAAGATTGGAGGAAAATTGTTAATGATCACAGAGAAGTACTAGGGGGCAGCAATGAGAAGCGCAGCCCATGATTAGGAGACAGGTTCATCGGCATGCTTCAGTATGATCAATCAGGAGAGCTATACATGTTCTATGCTATTTTACCAGAGAGAGAGAGTAGCTAGCAGGAGTGATTTAGCTAGTTCTTCATGTTCCTCTTAATTAGTACTTGTCCTTTCATGTCCGTGTTCTTCGTTCTGAACTTAAGAGATTTGTTTTTGTGGTGTTATATATGAACGCTTATAATATCATGACAATCATGTTGAACTCGATCGATAATATTTTTGCTTCTGGTACAAGTGAATGTTTCTTCTTTAAGCTAGTAGTGCTGGTGGCGATTAGATAGCTAGTTAATTATTATATCATTTAATAAAAGAAACCGCAGATTAGTTTCAGCTGGATGAATCCTACCTAGCTAAGTGATCAAGTATATGCCATATCCGTATATATTATAGTTGATCAAGTATAATATGCATATGGCATATACTCTAGCTAGCTAGCTATAGATATCCAATAATGCATCCAGTCGAAACTAATCCGCGGTACTTTCACCTAATGATTTAATAACTCATTATAATGTAAAACAATACTAAATTAAATTGAAAACACAAAATTAAAGAAAAATAAAAAAACACCCAAATATATGAGTTCACATCTTTTAAACACGCATAAACATTTGTATCTCAAAAATATTCCAAAGAAAACTTTTTTGCGTAGAATTAAAAACTAATAGTAGATGGGCCATACCCTGTAAAGTTGAACATTATGACTCATTCTTCCTTGCGTACAAAAATAACTCGTTAGCTAAAAGTCAGTCCATAAAAAATAAAGCTAGATTCATCCTTGCATAAGCTAGCAATTAATATATTTTCTACATATTAGTAGTAGTGTGCGTCCTTGCAAACAACAAATATTGTATTTATTTATTTCAGTTCGAGGCTCAACAGCGGTATACACTTTGTCTGCAGATAAATAGAATATATGTTCCCTTTTACTAAATCTCAGTGCCTTAAAAGATTTTAAATATTGAGTACCTAAAACGGCACAGTATTACCTGCTCAAAGTGTGCAAGCTTCATTCAAATTAAAGAATGAAATGAAGTTTTAGTATTCAAACTGCACAATTTTGCCAGAACGCACGTAAACGTAGGTGTTGATCCAAAGATTTAAAAACTTAACTATAAATATAATTTTGACAACTAAAATAGACAATAATCAATTTCTTCACATGCCGTTGTTCACACGGCGGCCTAGCTCTATCACAAGACTATGTAAATAAGTCATTCGCTAGTTCTAGGTCGACGTTTTAACTATCTAAATATGTATTATATGTGATAAAAAATATATATTTAGAAACTACATCCATGTAGAAATCTAGTGATATACTTTTCATGACATATAACACATATTTAGGTCGACCTGAAACTACGCGAATGAGTTATTCACATAGACGAAGAAGGTAGCTATAATAGTGTAATTCCTTTGTGATTATTAGAATTATTTGTCCGCGCAACCACTGTCCACTGGGGCCGAATCACGAATAATTAGACGGGTATAGATGTAGCGTACTTGTCCATACATGCCAACAAGCCAGTATAATAACCAAAGTACGAGATGCATAGTAGACATCTCCTACGCTGGTTCTAGCATGCATGTGCATAGCCACATGGAATCAATACCGACATAATAATCTCATATATTTGTCTCTAGTGACCCTCAAGATCAGGTTATGCCAGCTTCTAGCGCTGCCAGATATATTTCGATTGTCATATACGTACTATGTGTGTCTTCTAGGAGAATGATTTTCTACCTATCGTCCATGTCTTGCTTTGAGATTCACTCTATTTTTTCATTGTTGTTAAAACTTATCTTGTTTCGAATGCTTCATTTTTTTTATTTTTTTTTCAAAGAGTATGACGTGTTTCGTTGTGTACCAACAAATAAGGGTACACTTATTTTATATGTGCAAAAAAAAATGTACACTTATTTTAGATCGAGTTTGCTGCACAATGAAACATTATGATACACTTTTAAAATGAGAGGAAACCCTAACGTGACAAGCTGAAACAAGACAAATTGTCAAAACCAGAAAACATAACACGAACTTCAAAGCAACGGTGGACGGTGGATCCATATACAGGATATCCCGTGCACTGGTGGAGTGGTGCTGGCAAATAATGTTTGCAAATTACGGCAAGAGTCAAAACTCGATTGATCATGACATGAACGATGCACTTGCAACTTGCACTTGCCTGCTACACCCCGGCCTAGCTATAATACCACCCCAAGCGACCCCGGAAAAGCATCCCAAGCTAGCAAAGCCCACCTAGCGCTCAGCCACAAGCATACACTCTAGCTAGCTACTAGCGTTATCCACATAGCAATGGCGCCCTCCAAGCTCGCCATCCTCCTGGCCATGAACCTGGCCATCCTCGTGGCCGTGCATGGCTGCGGGTCGTGCGGTAACACACCGACCGTCCCGGTCCCAAGCCCGCCGATCGCCGTGCCCCTGCCAGCTCCCGTGCCGTCTCCGCCTTCGACCGGCGGCGGGGGCGGCACCTGCTCCATCGACACGCTGAAGCTGAAGGTACGCGCCAACGTGTTGAACCTGCTGAAGCTCAACCTCGGCGTGCCGACAAACGAGTAGTGTTGCCCGCTTCTGAGCGGCCTCGCTGACCTAGACGCCGCCGTCTGCCTTTGCAGCGCCATCAAGGCCAACGTCCTCGGCATCAAGCTCAACGTGCCCGCCGTGACCTTGTGTTTTTATTTTTTGTGTGGGTGTTCAGATTGTGTTAACTCGGTCCGTGATGTGCCAGCTTGTATATATTCACTAGTAGAAAAGGGGGTATTGGTCCAGGCCGGGTCAGCCCATTAGTCCCGGTTCAATCCAGAACCGGGACCAATGGGGGCATTGGACCCGGTTCGTGAGCCCCAGGGGCCGGCCGGGCCACGTGGGCCATTGGTCCCGGTTCGTCTGGACCTTTTGGTCCCGGTTGGTGGGACGAACCGGGACCAATGTGCCTTGGGGCTGGCCCACCACCATTGGTCCCGGTTGGTGGCCTGAACCGGGACCAAAGGCTTCCCTTTAGTCCCGGTTCAAGCCACGAACCGGGACCAATTAATTGCCTATATATACGCCCGCGAGCAGAGCACTCTCAGTGCTCTGTTTTTCGTGGCCGGCGAGGAGACAACTTTGTGGTGCTCTAGCTCACCTCCTATCCACACGAGGTGTTCGATGGAATGCCCGAGCCACACTACTTAAGCTTTCTCCTCTCCAAGCTCGATCTCCAAACTCCATTTTCCTCAATATTTGTCTAGGTTTAGCGGTCCGTCACGTCCCGTCCCCTTCTTCACCGCCGTCGATCGCCCGCGCCGATCTCGTCGCCGGCACCACCGTGGTGAGCCTCTTGTTCTTATCTTCTTTCTGAAAGAAAAAAAATCTTACTTGTATGTTTATATATATAGATACTTGTATAATTTTCTTACTTTTATTACTGCATCTTATATAGTGCGATGGTTTTGGTATCCGCTCCCGTCGGCCCTCGTCTTGTCTATGATTCGGATGTGGTATATATTATCTTTTCATAACTATTGGTTCATCTATTGTTTATGACAATTATGCCGACCAACGTGACATAGATTTTATTTATCTAGGAGGTTGTTGAACCGGAAATTCCAACCGACCCTATTGTCGAGAGGTTAAATTTAGTTGAAGAAGAAAACAATTTCTTGAAGGAAAAAATTAGAAAAATTGAGGAGGAGAAGATGATATTGGAGTTGCATGTTGCGGATGTCGTGGATGATCACAAGATCAAGATGGATGCAATGCGCTTGAAGATTAGAAAGATTAAAAAATATGCCATTCATACCGAGGCTTGGTATCATTATGCCGTTGGATCAGTTGTTACATTGGTTGTGATTATGATCGCATTTGTTTTCGCATTGAAATGTTTTACATAGTTTCAATGTATGGTTTAATTAATTTAGATGCTCTGCAGAGCTTTATGTTGTTAGATGAGAACTATGTATGTACTTTGGTTTTAATGTGATGATGAACTTCTATTAATTTGGTCACTTAATTATCTATTCATGATGTTCTGTAATGATTTTTGACACACTTAATTATATATAATGCACGCAGATGAACCGGCAATGGATGTACGGTTCAAGACACACCTCCAAGTACATTAAGGGCGTGCATGAATTTCTCGAAGTGGCTGAGGCAAACAAGCAGAATGGTTTTATGTGTTGTCCATGCCCTATATGTGGGAATACGAAGTCTTACTCTGACCGAAAAATCCTTCACACCCACCTGCTTTACAAGGGTTTCATGCCACACTATAATGTTTGGACGAGGCACGGAGAAATAGGGGTTGTGATGGAAGACGGCGAAGAAGAAAAGTACGATGACAACTATGTGCCCCCTGAATACGGTGATGCTACTGAAGATCAAGAGGAACCAGACGATGTGCACGATGATGCTGCAACAGGCGAAGCTGCTGAAGATCAAGAGGAACCAGACGATGTGCCCGATGATGATGATCTCCGCCGGGTCATTGTCGATGCAAGGACGCAATGCGAAAGTCAAAAGGAGAAGCTGAAGTTCGATCGCATGTTAGAGGACCACAAAAAAGGGTTGTACCCCAATTGCGAAGATGGCAACACAAAGCTCGGTACCGTACTGGAATTGCTGCAGTGGAAGGCAGAGAATGCTGTGCCTGACAAAGGATTTGAGAAGCTACTGAAAATATTGACGAAGAAGCTTCCAAAGGATAAAGAATTGCCCGACAGTACATACGCAGCAAAGAAGGTCGTATGCCCTCTAGGATTGGAGGTGCAGAAGATACATGCATGCCCTAATGACTGCATCCTCTACCGCGGTGCGTACAAGGATCTAAACGCATGCCCGGTATGCGGTGCATTACGGTATAAGATCAGACGAGATGACCCTGGTGATGTTGACGGCGAGCCCCCCAGGAAGAGGGTTCCTGCGAAGGTGATGTGGTATGCTCCTATAATACCACGGTTGAAACGTCTGTTCAGAAACAGAGAGCATGCCAAGTTGATGTGATGGCACAGTGAGGACCGTAAGAAAGACGGGAAGTTGAGAGCACCCACTGACGGGTCACAGTGGAGAAAAATCGAGAGAAAGTACTGGGATGAGTTTGCAAGTGACCCAAGGAACGTATGATTTTCTTTAAGTGCGGATGGCATTAATCCTTTCAGGGAGCAGAGCAGCAATCACAACACCTGGCCCGTGACTCTATATATGTATAAGCTTCCTCCTTCGATGTGCATGAAGCGGAAGTTCATTATGATGCCAGTTCTCATCCAAGGCCCTAAGCAACCCGACAACGACATTGATGTGTACCTAAGGCCATTAGTTGAAGAACTTTTACCGCTGTGGAATGGAAACGGTGTACGTACGTGGGATGAGCACAAACAGGAGGAATTTCACCTAAAGGCGTTGCTGTTTGTGACCATCAACGATTGGCCCGCTCTCAGTAACCTTTCAGGACAGACAAACAAGGGATACCACGCATGCACGCACTATTTACTTGACACCGATAGTATATACCTGGGAAGCTGCAGAAAGAATGTGTACCTGGGCCATCGTCGATTTCTTCCGACCAACTATCAATGTCGAAAGAAAGGCAAGCATTTCAAAGGCGAGGCAGATCACCGGAGGAAGCCCGCCATGCGTACCGGTGATCACGTACTTGCTACGGTCAATGATTTACATGTAATCTTTGGAAAGGGTCCCGACGGACTAGCTGTTCCGAGTGACGCTGGGGGACACGCACCCATGTGGAAGAAGAAATCTATATTTTGGGACCTACCCTACTGGAAAGACCTAGAGGTCCGCTCTTTGATCGACGTGATGCACGTGATGAAGAACCTTTGCGTGAACCTGCTAGGCTTCTTGGCCGTGTATGGGAAGACAAAAGATACAGCTGAGGCACGGGAGGACCTGCAACATTCGCACGAAAAAGACAGCATGCCTCCAAAGCAGTATGAAGGTCCTGCCAGCTATGCTCTTACCAAAGAAGAGAAGGAAATCTTCTTTGAATGCCTGCTTAGTATGAAGGTCCCGACTGGCTTCTCGTCGAATATAAAAGGAATAATAAATATGTCAGAGAAAAAGTTTCAGAACCTAAAGCCTCATGACTGCCACGTGATTATGACGCAACTGCTTCCGGTTGCATTGAGGGGGCTTCTACCGGAAAACATCCGATTAGCCATTGTGAAGCTATGTGCATTCCTCAATGCAATCTTTCAAAAGGTGATCGATCCAGAAATCATACCAAGGCTAAGGAGTGATGTGGTGCAATGTCTTGTCAGTTTCGAGCTGGTGTTCCCACCATCCTTCTTCAATATCATGACGCACGTCCTAGTTCATCTAGTTGACGAGATTGTCATTCTGGGCCGCGTATTTCTACACAATATGTACCCCTTTGGGAGGTTCATGGGAGTCCTAAAGAAATATGTCCGTAACCGCGCTAGGACAGAAGGAAGCATCTCCATGGGCCATCAAACAGAGGATGTCATCGGGTTTTGTGTTGACTTCATTCCTGACCTTAAGAAGATAGGTCTCCCTCAATCGCGGTATGAGGGGAGACTGACTGGAAAAGGCACGCTTGGAAGGGACTCAATAATATGCAGGGACGGATATTCTTGGTCTCAAGCACGCTACACAGTTCTACAGAACTCTACCTTGGTGACCCCGTATGTCGATGAACACAAGAACAGTCTTCGATCCAAACACCCGGAGCAGTGCGACGACTGGATTACATGTGAACACATCAGGACTTTCAGCAGTTGGTTGGAAGCACGTCTCAGAGGTGACAACACTGTTTGTGATGAGCTATACTTGTTGTCCAGGGGACCATCTTCGACTGTAACAATTTGGAAAGGATACGAGATAAATGGGAATACATTTTACACGATTGACCAAGATCAAAAGAGCACCAACCAAAACAGAAGTGTCCGCTTTGATGCAACAACCGAGAGGGGAAAGGACACATATTATGGTTACATAGTGGACATATGGGAACTTGACTACGGACATGATTTTAAGGTCCCTTTGTTTAAGTGCAAATGGGTCAATCTGTCAGGAGGCGGGGTACAGGTAGACCCACAGTACAGAATGACAACAGTGGATCTGAAAAATCTTGGGTACACTGACGAACCGTTCGTCCTAGCCAATGATGTGGCACAGGTTATCTATGTGAATGACATGTCTACCACATAGTTCTTTCAGGAAAAAGGGACATCGTGGGAGTGGAGGGCAAGACAGACATATCTGAAGATTATGAAAAGTTTCATGAAATTCCTCCCTTCAAAGTCAAGGCTGACCCCAGCATCCTGATAAGCGATGAAGATTATCCATGGTTACGGCGCAATAAGCAAATGACACAAGCGAAGAAAAAGTGAAGACTTTCTCCCACAACTATTATGATGATACCATGCCAACTTTGTAACACACAAGTATGATACCATTGTCCGTTTTGTACATGCACATGCTATGTGGGTGAATTTATGATACCATGCCAACTTTCAACTTTTTCATAGTTCATTTGAAATGCTTTAATGTCTTATGGTTCGGCCCTCATAATAATTAAAAATAGCAACAATAAGTATTTTATTGTAAGTAGAAACAAAATAAAATAAATAAAGCAAGAAAGAAAACAAAAAAAAGTGTTTTCAAATTTGAAAACTAATGGCACTGACAGAAAGTTTATAATTTTTCTAAAACTAAAAGCAAAAAGAATTAAAAAATACAGCAAAAAACAAAAGAAAATAAATAATGCAGAAAACAAAACAAAAACACTAGAAAATAATTAAAAATAGCAACAATAAGTATTTTGTTGTAAGTAGAAACAAAATAAAATAAGTAAAGCAAGAAATAAAAAAAATTGCCTCCTACTGGGCCCCCACGGCATGAATACGACTAGAAACCCTACCATGGGTCAGGATTCAGGCCCGCAGTAGGCCCAGCAGGCCCATCAGGCAAAGCAGTAGCGAATAGGCCCGCAAGCCTACGGTGGAGAGGAGCTCGAGAGGGGTGCGGCAGTGGGGCTTATAAACCACTGCGCACCCCTCTCAACTAGCGAGGTGGGACTAAACTTTGGCCCCGACGCTAGCAGCACAGGGTCCTTTGGTACCGGTTCGTGGCATCAACCGGTACCAATGCCCACCTTTTAGTCCCGGTTGGTGCCTCCAATCGGGACCAAAGGTCGCCGCTTCCCGCCCGTTCGGCTGCTGAAAAGAGGCCTTTGGTCCCGGTTGGTGGTACCAACCGGGACTAAAGGGGGCATTAGTCCCGGTTGGAGTCACGAACCGAGACCAATGCCCTTGCTATATATACAGCACTTAGGAAAATATGACGAACACATCGCCAGTTGCCCCCGGCCCGCCCGAAAACGCCGAGCTCATCGACGCCGCCAGGCTGCCCAGATCGACGCCGTCCGCGCGCCCCCGTCGTCGCTCCTGCCCCGTCGCCGCCAGGCGCTGCCCCGACGCCGCCCGCCGGCCGCCCCCGCCGACGCCGTCGTCGTCGCCCGCGCTCGTCGTCGCTGTCACCATCGCCGTCGTCGCCGGCCGCCCCCATTGTGAGCCGCCGCCGTCGAGGCTCTGTGTTCAGTGCTTTTTTTCATACATACATGTGTATTTTTTTGTTCATTGCATTTTTTCATATATATAATTAATGTATATATGTATGTGGTAGCTATATGATGAATGGATGTGGCTATATGTATGTATGAATATAATGTTCATAGCATTTTTTTGTTTATATATGTTTTTTCATATATGTATTAATTTTTTATTTAGGTTGTTAGTAGATATCGATTTTAGGTTAGTGCATTTTAATTAGGTTAGTGTAGAGGAAAAAGTAAAATAAGGAAAAGGAAGAAAAGAGGAAGAAGGAAGAAGGAAGAAGAAGAAAAAAAAAGAATGAGAGGAAAAGGGAAAATAAGAAGAGGAAGAAAAGAGAAGAAGAGGAGAGGAAAATCAGAGGAGAAATAAATAAGAAGAAGAAAAAAGAAGAAAAAGAAGAGGAGAAGAAGAAAAAATAAAAAAATAAATTCTATTTTTTCTTCTTGTCCTCTATTCCTTTCTTCTTCTTCTTCCTTCTCTTCCTCCTTCCTCTTTTCTTCCTTTTCCTTAATTATTTTCCTTTCTAGAGGGAGAAGAAGAAAAAGAAGAGGAGAAGAAGAAAGAAAGGAATAGAGGAGAAATAAATAAGAAGAACAAAAAAGAAGAAAAGGAAGAGGAGAAGAAGAAAGGAATAGAGGAGAAGAAGAAAAAAAATAGAATTTTTCTATTTTTTTCTTCTTCTCCTCTATTCCTTTCTTCTTCTCCTCTTTTTTTTCTTCTTTTTTTTCTTCGATCTTCTTCTCCTCTTTTTATCTCTTCTTCGTTTTCTTATGTTTTATCAGGTCTATCGCCGTCAGGCTGCTCGCCTTCGCCCTCGCCGCCCCCTCGAGATAACTTCGACATGAGGGGCGGTCGATATATATACCCCCTCTCAACCGTGATAACCTATACAACGGCAGCACCCTCCTCGGCCCTCTCGCTCGACCAAAACTCTCGAGGCCACCCAAATTTACCAAGTTAAAAGAGCGTTGTCATCGAGGCCACCCCAAACCCTTGAAGCATTGTGTCGAGGCGATCCCAAACCCTAGAGAAGCAGCGTCGAGGCCACTAACATGATTCCTTATTATGATTAGCTAGCTAGTTCTACGTTTGCCACTAATATATATCCATCTGTACCATGTTTGAATAATAATTAACATGTTGTAAATATTTGCAGAAACTATGGAGCACTACCGAGACGAAGCAACAGAAGCGATGTTGGGGGAGATGATCGCAAAAGGAACTGATGTTGTTGCATCATTTTTCATCGACGTTGTTGGTGAGGAAGGACTAGGTGAAGAAGAGGGCTATGTTCATGATGGCTCCGGCCCATTAATGCCGGTACAAGAAGAGGGCTATGTTCATGATGGCTCCGGTGATGACCCAATGGAGGTACAAGAAGGAGACCGTGCTGACTGCTTCGGTGACCGAACCGAGTCCGGCCAGGTATATATATATTAGTTAAGCCCGTGCTAACTAGTTAATTGATGCATTCATTGTTTTGGTATATGTACACATATTAATTACTCTCGTCTTTCTTCCTTTTAATTTCTAGCCCTCCGGATCGAGCACAACTTCGGTAAGGAGACGAGGCCCGAAGAAAAAGTTGAGCTCGAATGAAAGGTTTGAGATCATAGAAATCGCGCCCGACGGCGAACCGATTGAACCCATCCGGACAAAGAACGCATTTTCTGCTCAGTGCGGGGTTCTTGTTAGGGACAAGATCCCGATCAGCATCCAGCAATGGTATAAGCCTAAGGACGACCCTGAGGTGTCCTATGTCAACGATATGCAGAAAGAAGTTCTTTGGACTCAGCTGAAGGCAAATTTCATCCTACCGCCAGAGGAGGATCCGGAGAAGCCAGTTAAAGAGCAATTAATCAAGTCTTGTGCTATTAAGAAGATGGCAACCCTATTCAGGAGGTGGAGGAAAGAGTTGAACCATTTTGTCGAAAAAAAAGACACCAGAATTCATCGGCAAATATGAGAAGATCAAAGATCACTGGCCCGCATTTGTGGCCCACAAGACATCGGAAAAGAGTAAGAAGATGTCGGCGACGAACAAGCAAAATGCTGCGAAGAAGAAGCCTCACCATCGCACGGGGTCAGGTGGCTACCTCAAAGCCCGGCCTAAGTGGTCCAAGGCTGAGAATGATCTGCTTGAAAAAGGGATCGAACCAGAGACAATGAGATGGCCAGACCGTTGCCGGACTTGGTTCTTCGGGGCTGGCGGAACCTTGGACCCTGTATCAGGGATGTGCCGTTGGATGGACGAGCAACTGGAAATACCAGTCAAGAACCTTCGGAAGTATATCAATGCAGCACAGAAAGGGACGTTCGTACCAAACAGGGAGAAGGACGAGCTCACAATGGCCCTCGGGAATCCTGAGCACCCTGGACGGACACGAGGCACGCCAGGCTCCATTCCGTGGAAGGTTGGTTTTCCGGACGCAGGGGGTTACAAAACCCACGAGAGGAGGGAGAAACTAGAGCAGGGCCAACTGCAGGCGCTGCACGAAAGGGTAATGGGGCTAGAGGAACGAGAAGCAGCAGATCGCAGCAAACGACCTGCCGAAGCTTCCCCCGAAGCTACCCCGCCATCTCAGCGGAGACGCAACGTGGCTTCCACCGAGCAGCTTCAGCCGGAGCATGTCTTGACGGCTCCTGCCAGCTATCCCGTGGATGCTATCACGGAGTCTCAACATTGCCACATCACTACTAGAAAAAGGGCTATAGATGGGATTGACACTAATGGCGCACCAGACAAGTGGTGCGCCATTAGTATATACTAATTGCGCACCACCTTCTGATGCGCCATTAGAGTTGAAACTACTAATGGCGCACCTGGCACACGGTGCGCCATTAGTATCAAAAAAAAAATTTGAACTAGTGCGCCTGTCCAAACATACTAATGGCGCATCCACAGGCAGTGCGCCATTACTAGTTGTAACTAGTAATGGCGCACCTGCCAAAGAGTGCGCCACTAATGTTGTTTTTTTATTATTTTTTATTCCTTTTTTTGCAAAACTACTAATGGCGCACTCGCACGCGGTGCGCCATTACTAGTTTAAACTAGTAATGGCGCACCGTGGTGTAGTGCGCCATTAGTATGTTTTTTTTTGCAAAACTACTAATGGCGCACCATCAGGGGGTGCGCCATTAGTAACCTGGATTACTAATGGCGCATTTGTGGTTGGTGCGCCATTAGTAAGTGGGCAGCAACAAGATATTTTGGACAGCCTCTCCTCCCACACTCACTTTCTCCCCACTTCATTCTCTCCACCGCCTCCTCCTTGTCTCGGGTGCCTCCTCTTTTTCACCTCATTTCCACCATAAATTCATTCAAATTAAGTGGTTAAGTTACCTTGTTTTGCTAGGTAAGTAAGGGCGGAAGCTATATTTATGTTGTTCTCCCTACAACAATGTGCACATGCACTTTTTATGGCCTAGCTAGATCTATGTATGTGCGTGGTGTTGCATATGTTTGTGGTTTTGCATATGTGTTTGTGTTTGGAGGTGTACCGGTATTTGAAATGCGATAGTTGCCAATATTTTGCCGGAATGTTGATTCATTTCCGTTTCGGCGAGAATTTTGGCATTAAGCATTCTTTTTGGTCCTATTTTTAGGGAAAGTCATGCCAAATTTTTTCTTGGTTCTAAAATATCGTTTTGCTCTACCCCGCAGGCGACCATGGTCTGCACGATGACCGAAGGCATCGTGAATAGGTTTTTGAGGTCCGCGAAGGCCGAGATGCTTCAAAAGAACGAGACGGAGATAAGATGTCCGTGTCAAAGATGCAAGCTGAATAGCCTTACTGCGGACCCGGATTCCGGGCAGGTGCGGGACCACCTGCTCTTGCGTGGTTTCATGGATGGCTATCGATGGCAAGGTGATGAAGATGACTACGAAGTCGTCCATGGGGGCCGGTCAAGAAATGAGGAAGGGCAGCAAGACAACCACCGCTGCTCGGGCGGGCGAGAAGACGAAGAATCCCCAGGAGATGATCATGACGGTGATGTTGTACATAGTCATCATGTAGAAGAAGATGCAGGACATGATGATGATGCTGGCGGAGCAGACGAAGCTGGACCATCGATGGGCTGGGTGCAGGACCCTCATATTCAAGAGCTGCTTCTCAAGCAGACGGATAACGCAAGAGCTGCCGCCCGAGAGAAAGCCAAGATGGATCAACTTGAGTTAGACGCGGTTACTCCATTGTATGAAGGATGCAGGCCCGAGGATACCCGCCTGAAAGTAACGCTCATGGCTCTGGAGATAAAGGTAAAACACAAAATGACCGACGCATGCTTCGACGAGAACATGTCATTCTGGCACGAACGTCTTCCCAAGGGGAACAAGTGCCCGACCAGTTTGGAGGAGGCGAAGAAAATCGTGTGTCCTCTGGATTTACCGCACGTGAAATACCATGTGTGCATGAACAATTGCATCATTTATCGGGACGAGCACGCGGAGTCTACCATATGTCCGGTGTGCGGTGTCACTCGATACAAGAAGAGGAAGAAAGCTCCTCGAAAAGTGGTGTGGTACTTTCCGATCACTCCTCGTCTGCAGCGGTATTTCGCAGACCCTAAGGTAGCAAAGCTCCTGCGTTGGCACGCGGATAGGCAGGAGAAGAAGCGAGAAGATGATGCAAATGATCCGGAGATAGATAAAAAGACAAGATGCTGAGTCACCCTAAGGATGCGAGCCAGTGGCAAGCGTTGAACTTTGGATACCCAGAATTTGGGAACGATAGAACGAACATCGTGCTGGGCGCGAGCACTGATGGAGTCAATCCGTTTGGCAGCCAGAGAAGCACACATAGCACCTGGCCTGTGTTCGTGTGGATGTACAACCTTCCCCCCTGGTTGTGCATGAAGAGGAAGTACATTCACATGAGTATGCTAATTGAAGGGCCGAAACAACCAGGGAACGACATCAATCTGTATCTGGGGCTGCTGAAAGAGTAGATTGACACGCTGTGGAAAACGCCAGCCAATACGTGGGACGCCGCAGAGAAAGAATATTTCCCTATGAGACCCGCACTGCTCACGACGGTGCACGACTATCTCGGTTATGGATATCTTGCGGGGCAGGTAGTCCACGGATTTTCTGGATGCGTAAGGTGCATGGATGACACAACGTATCGCCAGCTAGATAGAGATCCCGGGTCTTCGAAAACCGTGTTCATGGGACATCGAAGGTGGCGTCGCGATGATGACCCGTGGAGGAAACGCAAGGATCTGTTCGATGGTGAAACCGAACCCCGAAAACGCCCGTGTACGAGGAGCGGCGAGGAAATAGACAAGCTGTTGAAAAATTGGAAAGACTGCCCACTGCCGGGAAAGAAGCAAAAGGCGCCAGAGCCGCTGCTGAAGGTATGGAAAACGAGGTCTGTTTTCTGGGACTTGCCGTACTGGAAGATCCACCGTGTGCCTCACAGCCTTGATGTCATGCATATCACGAAGAACGTGTGCGAGAGTCTGCTTGGTACCCTGCTCAACATGTCAGAGAGGAGCAAAGATGGGCCGAAAGCAAGGGCAGACTTGAAATCAATGGGCATCAGGCAGGAGCTTCACGCTATATATGATGATGATGATGATGAGGCGAAGCAGCACACAGAAAGTCGTCGCAAAGGCAAAAAGGCCAAGAAGACCGGAAATGACTACCCTCCCGCGTGCTTCACTATAAGTCAGGAGGAGATCGAGCAGTTTTTCACCTGCCTCCTAGGAGTAAAACTTCCTTACGGTTACGCGGGGAAGATAAGCAGATACCTAGACCCAGCGAAGCAGAAGTTCAGCGGGATGAAGTCTCACGACTGTCACGTGCTGATGACGCAGATACTTCCAGTTGCAATCCGTGGGATCATGGACGCGCACGTCCGTGAAACGCTATTTGGCCTATGCAACTTCTTCGACGTCATCTCTCGGAAGTCGATTGGCGTGAGGCAACTCAGAAGGCTACAGGAAGAGATCGTGGTGATACTATGCGAGCTTGAGATGTACTTCCCGCCCGCATTCTTTGACGTTATGGTGCATCTGCTGGTCCATATAGTGGAGGATATCATCCAACTCGAGCCGACGTTCCTGCACAGCATGATGCCGTTCGAAAGGATGAATGGTGTCATCAAAGGATATGTTCGCAACATGTCACGTCCAGAGGGAAGCATAGCCAGGGGCTTTCTGACCGAAGAGTGCATCTCCTACTGCACGAATTATCTAGGCATCGAGAACCCCGTTGGTCTGCCCGTCAACAGGCACCTCGGCAGGCTCGCTGGATGGGGTCACCGTGAGGGTCGCCGCGAAATGCATGTCGACTTCGAGGGTCGACTCGCCGACTTTGAAAGAGCAAACCTAGTCGCGCTACAACACATAGACGTGGTCGATCCTTGGGTGATAGAGCACAAAACCGTTATTAATAAGACGTACAATGACCGAGGCCAACAGAGGACGGACGGAGATATACTCAAAGAGCACAACTCATGTTTCACGCGTTGGTTCAAGCAGAAGCTTCTGTCGTACCCTTTACATGAGGATTCTTCCGTGGAAGAACAACTCATATTCTCCTTGTCACAGGGCGCCGAGCACAACCTGATGACCTATGAGGCGTACGATATCAACGGCTACACATTCTACACCGAGGCCAAGGACATGAAGAGCGATGGTTATCAGAACTCCGGGGTAACGATGGAATCCTACACCGGTAACGACAAGGACAGATACTACGGAAGGATCGAGGAGATCTGGGAGCTGAGCTACGCTGGAGAGAAGGTCCCGATGTTCCATGTCAGATGGGCCAAGAACGTCATAAAAGAAGACCGGTATTTCACCACCATGGTTATACCCGAAGCCAAATCCAAGACCGCGGGCGCAAACGTCACCGCGAAAAATGAGCCATGGGTATTGGCTTCCCAAGTGGACCAATGCTTCTTCATTACCGACCCGCCAAAGCCCAGTCGTGTTGTCGTGAGGAGAGGCAAAAGGAAGATCATCGGAATGGATGGAGTAGCCAATGAGCAAGACTTCGACAAGTACGGCGACCCGAGGATCGAACATGACGACGATGATGAAGTAGCAGCATACACCACAAGAAGAAGCAGGACCACCCTACCTAAAGGACGTCCGTTCCATAGAAGAACTCCATTTGCGAAAAAGAAGGGCAAGAAGATTGTGAACAGATAGCTAGCTAAGATCGATTGTATTTAAATCGTAGACTTCATTTCT
>NC_041387.1:666002265-666002838 GCF_002162155.2 Triticum dicoccoides | reverse complement strand
TCCCCCGCTCCACCGGCATTACTGTTTGATGATATTTTTAAAAAAATTGTTACTGTCTTATAAAAAAATATTACTGTTATGATTTAAACAAGTTTGAACATATTTAAACACAAATAAGTATCAAACAGCATTTTAAATGCATAAAAAAATTGTGGAGCCTGGGAATCGAACCCAGGACCTCCTGGTGTGAGAACTAGCTGCTAACCAGTCGAGCTAGTAGAGAAGACTTGACATGTATCAGGTCAGGTGGTAGATAACTGTTGGCTCGAGCAGAAATAAAAAAAAATACTAATGGCGCACCTCACCCTGGTGCGCCATTAGTATGTATGTACTTATGGCGCACCAAGGGGTGGTGCGCCATTAGTATTGTGGCGCCCCTACTTCGTACCGATCCCCTCTCTCTCCCTCGCCCTCGCCCGCGATCCCCTTCCCCGATCTCCTCTCCCGACGCCACCGTCGCCCCGCCCCAACACTACCGTCGCCCCGCCGCCCTCGACGCCACCGTCGCCCCGCCCCGACACCACCGTCGCCCCGCCGCCCTCGACGCCACCGTCGCCCCGCCGCCCCAGCGCC
>NC_041387.1:665995474-666001998 GCF_002162155.2 Triticum dicoccoides | reverse complement strand
GTCGCCCCGCCGCCCTCGACGCCGCCCCGACACCACCGTCGCCCCGCCGCTCCGACACCACCGTCCGTCGCTCCACCGCCCCGAACCAGGGAGCGGAAGCGCGGCCGGCGTGCGAACGAGCGGAGAAGGCGGTCATCCTCGTCCTCAACCTATCGTCGACATCGTCGATTCCAGCTCTCGCAGCAAGGTATGCGGCGGGTTCGTCCCCTGTCATGGCCAGATTGATTTTTTTTCGGTAAACTAGGCTAGGGTTCGATGGATTATGGAGATTCATGGTGATTCATCAGTGAATAAATTCGTTCCAAGAACAAGATCATGGCCATTTCCTGTGCTAGCTAGAGCCGTTGTCAGCCTGTGCAAGGTTCAGAACAAGTTGTCAGCGTCTTTGTGCTCTATACTTTGTATGAAAATAGCATCGCTAATAGTAATCACCGAGGGATAAAAAATACGAATGATATTATAGTTTTTCTATACTTCAAGTTTCTATTTTGTATATGCTCACCTGCATCTGCTCCGGTATAATGTCTTTGACGTGATAATGCAATTAAAAAGCAATATTGGTTGAGAGAAATTGCTGTACTGGTTAAGACAACTGATTTTCATACAATGGCAGCAGTGCACAAACAGTGTGAGTGGTGTGTACTTATTTCAGAGATGATTGGTGTCGGCTCAGCGGCTGCCATTTAATCAAATCACAATTCGTAGACTACTGATTCCTGAACTCTTTATGGTTTGTTGTTTCAACTCTTGAACTTCTGGATCTTGCATCTGTGTTTAGCTAGTAGAGTATAAAATCCAAATTCTTATGACCAGAAGCATGAATGGTTGTTTTAATGTTGCTCTCTGTTAATGTCACTGAATCTGATGCAAATGATAATCTAAGCCCAAAAGAAATTTTTTCTAATTCGGTCAACATCGAGCTGCTGTTCTCTGCTCACGTGGAACATTGCGTTACATTTTTGCATCTTCAGAAGTGCGGTTGTCCATGGCATGGAGTTTTTGTACTGTTGTTAAGGTTCAGGACAAGCCCGTGACTATCGTGTTTCTAGTAGCTAAAATCTATTTGTTCCTATTGGCATTGGCTTGATTGTTCTAAAACTCAGAACCTGTTGGACAATGACATTATTTGTAACGGCAGCATGAGAGGAGGAAGATTTTGGTTTCTTGTTCTGTATTAATAACTTCCTATAAGCAATGCACCTCTGATGATTTTGTCAAAAGCGTGTCGAGTCGATATTCTCAATATATTATTCTTTATCAGTTTACAAGTTGATTAATTTCCTCTGATTATTCTCAAATTCTTGAATTATTTGTAATGTCTTGCAGAATTATTTGTGCCTTTGTTTTTTCCTAAGTTTAGGATGCACTCTGTTAGGTTTTAGAAAAAGTAGACGAGAGAGATTAAAGGGGTTGTGACCAATGCTCCTCCGTCCTGTAATGTGATACATTTTTTTGATAGTGTGTCGAAATGTCTTGCATTATGGGATGGAGGGAGTATTTGTCAGGTATGTGACATACTTCTCCCATAAACGTCAGGTATGTGACATTATGGGATTAGGGGTTACAAAAAACATCAGTTACAAAAAAGTTCAGATTGTAAAATGTTCATTTTGCAGCTAGTGCCCATTTTGAGTAATTGCTTAGAGGGATGATCCTGTGTGAGCTGGTGGAGTGATTTGTTTTCTACATAAAGCTCTTTAGTCAGGCTGGTTTTCGTGAAATACACATGAAGCTTCACCAGCTCCTGTGGGTGTGGGATCCATGTGACATGTGACATTGCATCCATGTCCACCTGGGATAATGATTTTGCTGGTACCCCGAGAGGCCCTTGAGTTTGCCGGAATGTCGATTAACTTCCGTTCCGGCAAATTCGGGTACTCCATATGTCCTATTTTCAGCAAAGGTCATGCTTAAATTTTCCGTGAATTTTAGCATGACTTTACTAAAAATAGGACATATGGGGTACTTGTGACTAATGCATGAGCCGGGGTATCGTAGTAGTTAATTAAGTAGGATCAAGTGCCCCGGCGTACTTGTGACTAATGCATGGCTTTTAGGGTGCCTCGGTGTCGATAAAAACCGAAATGATGAAACCTTAGGCTTTTAGGGTGCCTCGGCGTCGAAAAACCCTCAATGATAAAAGCTTAGATTTTAGGATGCCTCGGTGTTGACAAACCCTAAATGATGAGACCATGATCTTGTTCGTTGACAATAACCAACTTTTTGACCAAGCTTTGTTTCTATTTAGAGAGAAACATGGCCCACAACAATGAGGTCGGGGGTTCGGGCGGCAAGGCATTCTAGGAGCTGTCCCAGGAGATGGAGGAACAACCTCACTTGTATGAGGCCGCCGCCTTCCCCACCGATCCTGAGACCATTGATGGTGCCACCGAGGATGACCACACTGATGCCACCATTGATGGTGCCGCCGAGGATGCCACCACTGATGATGGCGGCGCACGCACAGATGGCAGCCAACCGAAGAGGCAACGGAAGGACCGGCGCCCGACCGTGCTCCGCACCCTCAAGGAGGAAGTTACTGAAGTGGACCCCAACGGGAATCCAATGGCGCCCGAACGAATAGTCAGGGGTACTCGCTTCAGCTCGGGTGCATTGTCCGGAGCACCGTCTCGATCAACACCGAGAACCTGAGGCATCCTGACAGAGGGAATTTGCGCAACCTCCTCTTCACGAAGCTGCACGAACGATACAAGTTCCCCGCTGAATTTGCAAACACAAGCCTCAAAGGGAATAAAGTGAACAATGCTGCCCTCACGAAGATGAGCAAGGCCCTGTCTACTTGGAAAAGCAATGTGAAAAGAATGATCGAGAAAGGTGAGAGTTATCAGAAGATCAAGGAGAAAAATCCTTCGATCACCGAAGATGACTACAACGACTTCAAGATCAATTGCTCGAGCACCGCAAACTCCCAATCAAGTGAGTGGGGGAAACAAATGCAGGAGCTGAACATAGGGGAACACACACTCGGTCCCGGCGGTTACAGAGTGGCGGAGCCTATATGGGACAAGGAGGAGGCGGACCGTGCCGAGCAAGGCCTACCGCCCCTCTTCGATAAATACGGTGACAAGCAGACCAGAAACTTTGTCAGGGCCCGGTACAAGAAGGACCCGAACACAAAGGAGCTTACCACGGATCCGAAGACCAGGCAGCTTGAGCTTGTTCTGGTAAGGAATACACCCCCGCGTAATTAGCTCCATATGGTTGCATTCTAATTAATGAAGCCAAATTTCTAAATGGTTCACATTCCTTCCGCATGCGACTGAAAGCAGTAGCGCGGGGTCGACTAAGAGCAACCCTTGGGACACCACTCTAAATAGGGGGTTGAATGTAATGAAGAAAAAGGATAAGCTCAGTAAGCCTACGTCAGCTGGTCGTGTGTCCGGCAAAGGCTTGTCGACAAAATGGGGGTCATACTATACCGCTGGTGTGCGGAAGGAGAAAAAGACCAGCTCGGAAAGCCAGGCATGAGAGGTTCAAGAACTCAAGGCACAGGTGGCGTGGATTCCGGAGATTGTCCAAGAGCAAGTGGAACAACGACTCGGAGCGACGATCACCGCCATTGTGCCTACCTTGATCTCGTGGTTGAGTGCGTGGATTGCGGGCGGCCAACAGGGGCCGCCCCCGATTCCTAGCTTCACGGCTAGCAACTCGCATAATGCGATGGCGGGGCTATTGGTGCCTCCGGCGGAGGCGGCATTGGTGTCTCCGACGCCGGCACGGGAGCTTAATGCACCCGGGTGTACGCCGGCCGACACCTCTGCAGCAAGCGGCCCCTCCGTCAACTGCACGCCCGCCGTTGGCAGTGCCTCTACATTAGCCGAGCTCGACGCCATCATCACGGTAACTAATTAAGCCTTTCTCGGCCGAGAACTTCATCTCCTTGCCTTTGACTGGGCATCCCTGACGCCCTACATGTTTTCGCAGGGCGCCGCCGACGTTCCGTGCACTCTCCTCCACATCGTGAACAACGAGTTGGTCGATGTCGCCAAGGGCAAAATAGTTCAACCAGGCAACCCCTTGTTCCACTGTATCCAGATGCCACCCAACTTGTTTAGGGTTCAACTGGTTTGGGTGCTGCCAGGCTGCGACGAGTTGTTACCTCCGATTCGACCCGTCGGGGCCGACGATGATGACGTGATGACCCTCAGCGCATGCTTGAGCTGGCCCCTGCTTTGTCCGAAGAGCCAGATTCGTTTGGGGGCGGGGGACACCACCCCAAAGACAACACCGCCAGTCGTGCCGGCGCCAAGTCGGCCCCATGGCAAGACCGCCGCAACGGTGCCAGACATCCCTATGCCACTGGATCCAAACATGCATATGGCACAGGATCAGAACGACGACGACGACGACGATGATACATTTGGCAATGTCGATCAGTACTTTGCCGATCATGGGTACGATGGCGACTTCATGGGGCCTCCTTCTCAAGAACCAAACCCAACAAAAGACGTGTGCGATCTAGCTCGTACCGTGGAGAAGCCAAGTTGCAACAGGCGTCGTCTGGCGTTCAGCTCTCAGGAGACGCCTCCAGCTGCCGACTTCACCGAGCCTCAGATAGGCGAGGTGCGAAATATTATCAGCCCCAACACACTCAAGAAGGCGGTCTGTGAGCAAAACTCGGTCCCATTACAGGAGAAGAAGAAGGCACGCAAAAGAAAGACTAAGAAGGGTGCGAGCCAGCCGGCACAGAGTACGATCCGTGCTCAGGACGGGCCACCTTCACCGCAGGATATCTCGAGGAGGGTGCATGTGGCGGGTAGGGCGATGCTACCGACAAATATGCTCAATGCTGCAACCGGTGCTATGCGGAGTCTGCATGACAGTGTTCTTTCTTTGGAGAAGCGGCGTCTCAGGGAGAAGGATGTGGCATACCCAGTTTTCGCGGCCAAGGTGCCAGAGGGCAAGGGCTTTGTGGATAACTCCATCGGGTGTACGATCGTCCTGTGTTTTGATGACATCCACGCTATGTTGAACCTTCATCCGCTGCACTACACCTTCATTCGGCTATTTTCGCTGAGTATGGAGATGCGGATCATTCGCGACAAGACCCCGGACATCGTGATAGTCGACCCCTTCTACATGCGTGCCAAGATCTTGGGCAGCGTTGGGGACCGGCAAGTCGCGAGTTCTTACCTCGAAGGCGTCATTCTGGCAAACCAAGATAAGGATAACTTCCTCGTGCCTTACTTTCCCGAGTAAGTCCTCCCCTCAACCGGCCCGTAACATATGAATTCTTACATTTCGATCGTTTTTCTTTTAACATTCCGTGTTTTCTGCAGTGACACACGTTGCACGCTCATCCTCCTAAGCCCCAAATATTCCATGGCCACGTATTTCGACCCGGAACGTCAGTCGAACGTAGACCACACAAATGTCAAGAAGGTTCTTGATGATGTTCTCCCCGGCTACGCCAAATCTGGAGGCACCTTCACCAGGCCTATTCGTAAGTACGGCAAGAACGTGTTCTCCCACAATACGACGTTCTGCTGCGTCAAGCAGCCGCCTGGCGGTCAGAAGGGTGCCTACTACGCCATCCATCACATGCGGGCGATCGTACGGGACCATCATCAACTTCTGCTACCGAGTAAACTCAAAGATTGGGCAAAGAGCGTGTCGGCAATCCAGGACGCGGACCTCCGACAAGAATTCTTTCGCATCCAGTCGGAGTTTGCGGAAATCATCCATCAAGATGTCCTTCGTACCTCGGGGCAGTTCTACCTCAACAATCAACTGTCCAACAGTGACATCGACACAATGCTACAAATGCAGGCTGACAACGACCGTTATTTCATGACTCCCACGATAGATGGCGGCTTCATCCACGCTCCGGTCCCTTGAGTCGAGTCGGAAGCAGTGATGCTGTGTCTAGTTCTGAAACATCGATTGGCTCATGTTGTAATTAAACTTTAATGAACTTGTAGTATGTCTCTTTGGTTTCGAGAGTCGTTCAACTTAGATGTAATCGATGCTATTAATGTCTTGCTTTTCTCTTCCGATCGTTCTGTTGCATACTTATATATTGCTTATGTATTGTCTGTGAATTGGTACTAACGTTTCGTTTGGCTAGTGCATAGTGATGCCGACGTATGTCGTGTACAAGGGTAAGGTTCCCGGAGTCTACGATGACTGGGAGGAGTGTCGGAGACAGGTTCACCGATTCAGCGGTAACAGTTACAAAGGGTACACCACTAGGGCCGAGGCCGAATCTAGATACGCCCGCTATCTAGCGGGAGAGGGGAGGGAGCATTGGAGGAACCGGATGAAGACGAGTTTCATCATGATGATGCTCATCGTGATGACCGCAGCTCTCTTCTATGTGATGGTAGTTTAGATGATCGATATCGACTTGTAATGTGAAGACAAACTCGCTACTCGCGGTCTCGAGACTTGTAATATAATGTTCTATCTTTGTTCGGTCTTTTCAATTCGGAGACTAATATGATGAATTGTATTCGGAGACTAATATGATGAATTGTATTCAAAGACTAATCTTCTATTGTATT
>NC_041387.1:665992209-665994924 GCF_002162155.2 Triticum dicoccoides | reverse complement strand
AGTGGTGCGCCATTAGTATACCAGATACTAATGGCGCACCACTGGTGCGCCATTATTAAAAATTACTAATGGCGTGCTAGTAATGGCGCATCAGTGATGCGCCATTAATGGCCAAATTAGGTGCGCCATTAGTAGCGGTTTTTCTAGTAGTGCATTATGGCGATATGGATGAATTTGAAGGTCAAGGCGGCTGTTGGCGCTGTTTATCCTACTGGATCCGGAGCAACTTATCACTGCCGGCCGATTCCAGAAGGATATGCTAAGGTGATGGTGGATGCAATAACGGACGGATTTGAGGACCTCGTGCTTGACCACCCTACCGGTGAAGGGGAGACTAGGCTGGGTCCTGCTCTGAAGACTCCATGCCTATGGCGGAAGGAGCTCATCAACCTTCCGAACGGGACACCTCCGCCTCCTCCTCCTCCTCCGGTGAGTCAGGGCACTCCGCCTCCTCCACCACCTCCTCCTCCGGCGAGTGACGATCAGGGCACGCGTGACGACACTCCGCCTCCTTCTCCGGTGCGTGGCAGCACTCCGCCTCCTTCTCCGCCTGCGCCGGCGCTCCCGAGCAGCCAGCAGCCTCCTCCTCCGCCTCGCCAGCAAGGGCGGAAGAGACCCGCCGCCGCCCTGGATGCTCCGGCGCGTCGTACTCCTTCTCCTCCACCTCATAAGCAAGCACGAAAGAAGACAGACGCTGCAGCCGCTCCGTCTGCTCCGGCGTCTAGCAGCACAACCAGAGGCGAGAGGCAATACAGATACGGTCCACCTCTCAATCCTCTAGAGAAGTTACCGTACGAGAGGACCGAGGAGGAAAACGATAGGATTGTGCGGACCCACGTGAAGGAGTTCTTTGAAGGGGTGAAAGCAAAGAGACATCCACCTCCGGAGGAGAAGGTAGATCCGGTGAAAGTAAAGCGCACTATCGATGCCCTGAGGAAACCACCAAAGTCTCCGCCGAGAACCAGCTATGAGCGCATTACTGAACAGACATATCTCCAAGCCCAGCGGTCGGGAACTACTGTCAGTGCTAAAAGGTTAAAAGAACAAGCAAAGGGGAAAAATTGCCCAGCTCGACGAACAAGCACAGCAATCGTGCCCCCCGCTTAATGTGTCTAATGCTCCGGGGACGGTGGCCGGTTATAGCAATCTTGCAGATTACCTGCCTGACGATCAACTTCCTGATTTCTTGGAGGTGGACGAACACAGATACGTGTACGGGAAGCCTCTCGTCAAAGATGAAAAATCTCTGACAACAATGATGCGAAGATTCCATAATTGGTACATGGAAACCTACAGAGAGTCTGGGGGTACGAATGCTTTGTATCTGAATATTAAAGAGGAGCACGACCTCCTTACAAATGATCTGTTGACTGTTCCATTTGATGAGTTCTTCGCGTTCTTCAATCAAAAGGCCCTCGATAAACTAATGGTCTTTTTGCTACTGTCTGTAAGTACTATTTCTGTCATTAAGTCTCTATATATAGCTCGGCTCTTTCATTTCATGTATTTATAATTAACTTTCCTCAATATATTATGTAGATTGAAGACCGTTGAGTGCAAAAAACAAGAAATTTATGATATTGGGTTCATTAACATAAATATCATAGATGAATTTCTGGTTAAAAAGGACGTCAAAGAGGCCGAGGAGAACTTGCTACGATCGTTGATCAAAAATCAAAACAAATATACCATACTCTTTCCTTACAACGGCAAGTGAGTGTTACTGTTGTGTGCATATTCGGTTTCCCTTATTACTTGAGCGAGGTTATAGTAATGTAATTGATGAGTTATGCATGCGTGCGCAGGTACCACTATATTCTTCTGGAGATTAAGCTTGAGCGTGGACTAGTAACCATCTTAGACTCGAGACGGAAAGATCCCAAAACCTATGCAGACATGACTGAAATGCTCAGCAAGTAAGTTCAATTGATCATTATCGCACCATATCGGAAACTTTTTGTTCATTTCCTGATATCTCAAGTAATAATAATTATTTTCTTTGTCTTGCAGGGTTTGGAAACAGTTCACCGCAGAAGCTCCGGGACTGCCAAAGGAGCTGCGATATACATACCCGAAAGTAAGTACTACTGGCTAGCTAGTTGCACGCATCTCCCGTTGATCTATAGCTATACTTTCATCAGTGCCATTTATAATTCTTCATTATCAGTTTGATTGACCTCTATTTCTCGTAAAGTTCTTGTGGCAGGAAGAAGGGAATGATTTATGTGGATACTACGTGTGCGAGTTCATCCACACCGCGACTTTGAAAAACAAGCGGGGCTACTCTCAAAGACAATATGAAGTGCGTAAGCACTAATATTCACAATTTCATTTTATTACACCATCATTTCTATTGAGTTTCATTCATATATATGTATTAATTAACCCCGTTCTTTAAATTAGACGTGGCAGATGCGGAATGAACTCCTAGAACCAGATCGCATGAAAGCAATTCAAGAGGAATTGGCGGGATTTTTTCTTGACCACGTCATCAATAAAGCCGGAGAATACCATGTGCAAATTGATTTCAATTGCTAGGGGTTTGTAATTAAGAGATCTTATACATATTGTACATGTATGTAGCCAGTAGCGTCGGATACATGATATAGGAAAACTTGTTGTTCGGCCAATCTCTCGGAGAAGGAGAGGTCGATCGATCACTTCTCTCAGTATGCATGACGAACTTCTGTACTCAATGGTTCTCTCGATCACTTA
>NC_041387.1:665976767-665991715 GCF_002162155.2 Triticum dicoccoides | reverse complement strand
AACCCCAGCCACTGGAATGCTGACGCGTGGATGCCTTTTGGTCCCGGTTGGAGCCACCAACCAGGACCAAAGGCCCCCTGACTGGGCTCGGCGCACAGGGCCACGTGGAGGCACATTGATCCCGGTTCTTGTTTGAACCGGGACTAATGGGTGGAGGTATTAGTAACGACCCATTAGTCCCGTTTCATGAACCGGGACTAAAGGCCCTTACGAACCGGGACTATTAGGTGTTTTTCTACTAGTGATTGTACGAAGCATGATCAGATCCACGGCTCTTCACATGCGTTGGCGGCTACTTCGTGGCCTCTCTTCTTTCCTTTGCCAGTTACAAAAGCGCGGTAACGTTTTTAAGCTTGCCACGTGTTGGCGGCTACATCTTGTTTCTCATTGTGGCTACGGAGATACTTCACAATGTACTACTAGCTAAATCAAGGAAGGAAAAAGCACTTAACTGCTTGGGGTACCCATCTATCTAAAATTATCAACAAATACGAACCGTATGATATCCAAATATATTGATACATAAGAATGTATGCATTACCTATTTATGCTGAGCAGCAAATGTTTATATTAGCATACAATTTGTGGCTCTCTTTGTCTGGGTATGACTCGAGAAAGTTTGAAAAGAATGAAATGATGAAATTATGTAGAACAATATCCTACATAGCCCTTTTAGATGAATGAATTACTATCCTTGTAAAGAATTCCAAGGATGTTCTATATCATTTAAATTCCTTAGAAATGCAGGTCTAGTACCAAATAAACCATTTTTTTCAAATAATTTATGTACTCCCATCGTTTGGATATATGTCTTTTAGGAATGGGTACGTCTTCAACATGCAACTTTACGAATATGTTGGTCAAATTTTATAGATTGCAATATAATAAATAAATTACAACAAATCTGATTATATTATCTTCATCTAACCA
Organism: Triticum dicoccoides; assembly: GCF_002162155.2. Taxonomy (NCBI): domain Eukaryota; kingdom Viridiplantae; phylum Streptophyta; class Magnoliopsida; order Poales; family Poaceae; genus Triticum; species Triticum dicoccoides. The sequence continues at coordinate 665,990,785 of NC_041387.1, read as the reverse complement.
ACAATAATATTTCTCGTGCATAGTCAGAGCTAAACTTGTTCAAGTCTGAATTTGGTTTTTCTAGAAGAACATCTATTTCGAACTGGGGGAGCAATTTTCTTCGGTCATCATAAAATTCCCACTGTCGTTATTGAAGCATTTGCATCAAAATATTTTGGGATTTGACACTCTTTGTATGGCATGCCAGGGTCTAACAAGTCACAGTGACATCAACGTGTTGCAGCGCTCTCCATTGCTTGCAAGGTTTTGTGCAGGCTAAGATCCTACATGTGGGGAGTGGGGGAGGTTAAAGGAAAGAAGGCCTAGCTTGCTTCCTTCCAAAAACTATGGGAGGCCTGGGTTTTAGAGACATGAGAACTTATAATCAGGCTCTTCTAGCCAAGCAATCGTGCACATTCTAGAATCTGGATAGTCTTGTGGCACGACTACTAATGGAGAAATAGTACCTCAATGATACTTGGTTGATACCATTTTTACAGGGAATGTGTCAGTTGTATGGCACTAGTGCCAGCTGGGGCACTAGGCCTTGGCCTTCATGTACATCCGATTGCGCCAGGAAATGACAACTACAATGCTAGGCCATGAGTCCATCTGCTCTTGGGGCTCTCCTACTGCAAATACTAAAAACTTCTTATTTTGAGACATAACTTGTGCTCGCCTATGAAGATCGACATGGTGGACTGGCCAAATAATTGTGTTAGTTAGAGGTTTTGTGGTTTTTTGAAGCATCTATGGACCGGTTCATGAAACCTTCTATCAATTTCTTCAGTTTTGGGAAGATTCCACGATGTTTTTCCCTTTTCCATATTTCTTTATCAGTTTTTCTTTTGACTTTAAAAAAAATACATGTCTACTTTTTTTTACTACACATTGAACTGTTTCAGTATACATGATGATCTTTTTTTTCGATACACATTGAATTTTTTAAATACATGATGAACATTTATTTGAAATGCCAAATACATGTTGAACATTTTTCTATACAAAAACCAGTGCCGGCCTGGATACGTGTCCACACCAACGACTATGCATGTATAAGCTAAAGCTAGCTATGGAAAATTTATAGTTGACTTCTCCTGCTCTCCAATGAATATGCATCTGCTATACGTGCCCATGCATGGCATGAAAGTCGTCACACAACATATCTTCAGTGCATATCTTCAACTAGAGCTTGTTTGAAAATACGCATGCCCATCAAGTATTGAAAGTCGCCGGGCGTATATCTCGCTCTAAACATTTTATTGGTTAGCGCACAGAGATTGAGGGCATCAATAAGGGTAAGGGTACACGTACGTAGATGGATTTTCTTTTAGTTTAAGTTAAGCTGTAGAATGAAACTTCATGCATGTATGAACGATAGATCATGGGATCAACACACTTGCATGCATGTATGTGCAACCGGGCCATCTACAAACACACAAACCCAAAACACCAACAAACCCTTGCTATCTATTGTAAGCCTTGCTTCCTCTCGACCAAAGCTTTCGCCATGGCGCCATCGACCAAGCTCTTCCTCCTGCTCCTCGGTCTGAACCTGATGGTTGCCGCTGCGCACAGCGGTTGCGGACCCCACTGCCCGACCCCGCCGCCACCGTCGACGACCAACGGCTCGTGCCTGATCGACACGCTGAAGCTGGGTGTGTGTGCCAACGTGCTGAACTTGCTAAAGCTCGGGCTCGGCATGCCGCCCAGCGAGCCCTGATGCCCGCTGCTGGCTGACCTGGACGCCACGGTGTGCCTCTGCACCACCATCAGGGCCAAGGTCCTCGGTGTCATCAACCTCAACGTCCATGTCGATGATGTATACACATGACGTGCATGCACCTTCCTAAGTATATACTACTCCTTCAGTTTGTGTTTCAGTTCATCTATATGGCTCATGCATGTCTAAGTTCGGTGCCATGCATTCGCGTTATGCATGCATGCAGTGATCACTTCGAAAGTGTGTCATGTTGTGGTGTCCAAATAAATGACCCACGTAATCGGCGGTTTGTATCATCATGTGAAATACTGAACCGGCTATATGCCCCTAGCTTGTATCATCTGAAATATGTTTTTTTAGAACGAAGGCTCGCGATGAGCCCGGCTTTGAATTAACAAAGCCATCAACCGGCCAGGAATTACAACACAACAACAAGCACATCGGCCGAACGATACAAGGGAGCACCCTAGGAGGCTTACAACTCAACGAAGAATACTAGCTCAAAACATAAAGAAGAGGAAGCCCAAGCTAGTACACGCCACCGACCGCAGCAAACAAGAACCAAGAGTTGCGAGCAGCATGAGCACAACCAGGATCTGCAAAAATAGAGTGGAGTTGTGGACATGACCGAGTCCAAGGATGGAGGAATCCAAGCTTCTTCCTTCGCTCTCACCGTAGAGGGACCCTACCCTCTCGCCTTGGATCAAAAGGCGCCGCCGACGGACATGAGAGACGCTCACCCTAGAGCAAGAGAGATGCCGACCTCGAGTCCTGGAACAAGCACAGAGCACAACCGCCTAGGACATGAGCACACCTCATCTGACACACCGATGCAACCCAGGACACCTGAAAAACAGCGGGAAAGCCACCGGGAGGAGCCACTGAAGAACGAGCAGCAAGGACATCAGGAGAGGCTGCAGAACGACGAGGAGCAAGAGTCGTCGGCCGCTGAAGAGAAACACCAGGCGTCCATGGCCAGGGACGAGCTGCTACTGTCGGGAAGAGGAACCCTATCCCCTACCGCCGGATCGCAGACGTCGTACCGCCGGAGCTGAGCCAAACACGCCACCGCCGAGGAGCACCACACTTGAGGGGAGCGGGGACAGATTTCCCTGCGAGCCAGACCAACCACAGCTACCTGATACCCAGATCCGCCCAATCCAAGAAGGATTTTGGGCTTTCACCCGGGAGGGGAACGGGGGTGGATGGGGTTGGGACCTCAGCTGCACCTCCAAGGAGGAAGGGCGGCACCCAAGGGCGTCGCTACCGCCGGGCCGGACCAGCCGACCAATGGTTTCCCACGATCCAAAATCACACCACCGGGCACCTATCCACACCGTTTCGGTGACAGAAGCTGCTGGAACCGGCGGGGATGAGGGAGCTGAAGGGAAGGGGAGTCGAACCTCAGATCTGGCGAGGAGGGGGATCCCACGCCGCAGCCACCGCCGGCCACCGTCCCACCACCCGCGTGGTCGGGAACGCCGGCCAGGACCACCCACGGACGCTGCCAGCCGGGAGGGCACCGCCGCCGCGCCAAGGGCCGCCGCCCCAGATCCGGAGTCCTCCGCCAGCAACGGAGCGAGCAAGGCCTCGTCGCCACCGTCACCGGCGACCGCGCAGGCTTGCCGGCGGCCACCTCGGGTGGCCACGAGGGGGAAGAAGGTGAGGGGTGGCGGCGCTGGGCGGAAACCCTAGTCGCCTCCCGAGTCGCCCGAGCGGACGACGCGGGGGCTGCAAGGTAGAAGCGTGCGTCGTTGAAGTAGTGTTAACTCGATCTGTGTGTTATACATATTCTGCTGCGTCATAATCCACTCCTAAAACATATACTCCCTCCGTTTCATTATATAAAACCAGCATTCTTATGTTTAAGATCAAAGAGGCATATAACTTTTTGACAAGTCAAACCTCACAAACTAGGAAACATATTTACATCTGGAATGCCAAACATATATCATTAGATTCGTCATAAGATTTAGTTTCATATTTTATATATTTGGTATGGTAGATATAAATAGTTTTCTCTATAAACTTGCTCAAAGTTTGCAATCTTTGAGTTTTAGAAAATCTATACACACTATATTATGAAAGGGATTGAGTACATGCACCTAGATCAAAGTCAACTCTAAGTTTTAAATGGATCATAGGAAGAGAAAAACAAATAACTCGGATCAAGGATGAATTAATTTAGTATTGGCAATAGCTTTATCGCCAACGACGTGCGGATATATGACAATGGAGCTGTAATACGACATCATGGAGCTGCGATCTTTCTATCGGCCGGGCAGTTCATCTTATATATCCTTACATGCAGTTACGGACCCAGAACTTCTCGAAGAATAGTAAATGTTTAGAGTTTCATTGTTTTGCATCAAAGTCATTGCAAAAGAAGTGGAATCTGCTTATGTCTTGGTGCGATCTTAGGCAGGAGAGTGTTCTATTGTATCACATAGCGCGTTTTCCTTCTTGTGTATGGGTCAAACTGGTTTGTGCAATTCAAATTGCTAGATGAAGTGGGCCGAAAGTGAGCCTGAGTTGAGCTGACCACTTGGCCGGTTTTAGATGATGCGTGGGTTTGCAATTTTATATTGGCCTCCACGACTTAGGCTGGGCATTCATTAATTATCTACAAAATAATATTGGTATACTTGCATGAATGCATGTAAAAAAATCATCATGGAAAATCCTACTCTAAAATCATTGTTATTTTTGTAATATATATAATTGTTGTGGCTACAAGGCAGGAAGAAGTGATAAAATCCCAGTCTAATGTTGGAAGAAGATCGGAATGCATCCAAGGGGAGAAAACAAAGAGAATGTAAGTCTTGCAGATTTCCCCCGAGTAAAGTAAAAAGTCCTTTATTATCCTGGTTGTCTTGCGCAACCCCTTTCCCTGCTCAAACATGTTCGTTTAAAATTAGGTTGTTCTTTAGTTTCTACGACTTCATGCGAAGGATAGCGGATGTACTGCCCGAAGGGCGCAATATGTGTCTGATGTTTGGGTGCCATTTTTTGTGTTTTCCTTTGTCTTATTTTGTCCTTTTAAATATTTCTCTTTTTTTATTTTTTACTTTCTTGACATTTAACTTGCATTTATGTTTACTTTGTTCATTTTCTGTGTTTTTTGGAAAAACATGAATATATATTAATCGGCCACGTGCTCAGCTCAACTAAGGCTCACTTTCAAACTAACATTAACATCTGTTTCTGAAACATATTAAATAAAAAACATACTTTCCACAAATAAAATATTAGTAGATATGCTGCACTATTAAGCATTAAGTATCTGTCAAGGCTTCCCCAGGAAAAAAATAGATCTGCCAAGGCGCAATGCCCACTATCCTTCTTCCTTCACATATAACGTTTAATAGGATGACTCATTCAGCCTTGCATACACTAGAAATTCATGAGCTACATATTCATCCTTGCATAAACTAGTAATTAATCAGTTTGCTACAGACTAAACGCAGTGTGGATCTTTGCATACAACAAATAGTACACTTAGTTATTTTACCTAGACTAGAAGCTCAACAATGTAATACAACATTTCCGTGGATAGAGAGCATATGATTTCACTTTTACTAAATCTCAAGTTTTCTAATACTTTAAGGTATTGATTACCTAAAATGGCATACTATTACCTAACATAAAAGTTTAGTACTGAGAGTGCGCGATTTTCCAGAAACTACGATAAGTGTAGGTGTTGATCCGAAGATTGAAAGACAAGTGAAATATAAATATATTATAGATAATTGAAAAATAGAAAATTAGTAATTTCTTCATGTGCACTTGTTCACACAGTGGCCTAGCTCTATCACATGAATATTGTAAGCTAGTTTTTTTTGTTGCGGCGATATTGTAAACTAGCTGCTACAGCAGTGTAATTCCCTTGTCAATATTGAAATTATTTGCCAGCACAACCACTGCCCAGAGGGGACAATTAACTAATAATTAGACAGCTAGTTGTAGCGTATGTGTCCATGCCAACGAGCCAGTATATAATAAACCAAAGTACGAAACGTATACTAGACATCTCTGCGCTGGTAGTAGCTTGCATGTGCATGCATGGCCACATGTAATCTCCTATATTTTCCTCCCGTGACCCTGAAGATCAGGTTATGTGCCAGCTCGTAGCGCTGCCATGCATATATATTCCTTTGTCCTATTCTATGTATGCCCTCAAGATTACAGCTAAATTTGCAAACCCATCAAACATATCTCATGGCGCAGGTCTAAGGGTTTTGCTCGTTAGCAAACAAGTTAAGCTCCACTAATGGCACACTAGTGGTCGTATATATTTTTCGCAAATTACGGCAAGAGTCAACTCGATATATCATGACGTGCTTGCAATTGTTGCACAAATGCACACTACATCCCGGCCTATAAATACCACCCCAAGCAACCAAAGAAAAGCATCACAAGCTAGCAAGCCCACCTAGCTCAGCCACAACCCAGTACACTCTTGCTGGCTACTTGTTTCATCAGCATAGCAATGGCGCCCTCCAAGGTCGCCCTCTTCCTCGCCGTGGTCACACTCGTCACTAGTTTGCATGTCATACGCATGCAGTGAAGTAAATATGCCCTAGAGGCAATAATAAAGTTATTATTTATTTCCTTATTTCATGATAAATGTTTATTATTCATGCTAGAATTGTATTAACCGGAAACATGATACATGTGTGAATACATAGACAAACATATAGTCACTAGTATGCCTCTACTTGACTAGTTCATTAATCAAAGATGGTTATGTTTCCTAACCATAGACATGTGTTGTCATTTGATTAATGGGATCACATCATTAGGAGAATAATGTGATTGACATGACCCATTCCGTTAGCCTAGCACTTGATCGTTTAGTATGTTGCTATTGCTTTCTTCATGACTTATACATGTTCCTGTAACTATGAGATTATGCAACTCCCGTTTACCGGAGGAACACTTTGGGTACTACCAAACGTCACAACGTAACTGGGTGATTATAAAGGAGTACTACAGGTGTCTCCGAAGGTACATGTTGAGTTGGCGTATTTTGAGATTAGGTTTTGTCACTCCGATTGTCGGAGAGGTATCTCTGGGCCCTCTCGGTAATGCACATCACTATAAGCCTTGCAAGCAATGTGACCAATGAGTTGGTTACGGGATGACGCATTATGTAACGAGTAAAGAGAGTTGCCGGTAACGAGATTGAACTAGGTATTGGATACCGATGATCAAATCTCGGGCAAGTAACATACCGATGACAAAGGGAACAACGTATGTTGTTATGCGGTTTGACCGACAAAGATCTTCGTAGAATATGTAGGAACCAATATGGGCATCCAGGTTCCGCTATTGGTTATTGACCAAGAATAGTTCTAGGTCATGTCTACATAGTTCTCGAACCCGTAGGGTCCGCACGCTTAAGGTTTCGATGACAGTTATATTATGAGTTTATGAGTTTTGATGTACCGAAGGAGTTAGGAGTCCCGGATGAGATCGGGGACATGACGAGGAGTCTCGAAATGGTCGAGACGTAAAGATCAATATATTGGACGACTATATTCGGAGTTCGGAAAGGTTCTGAGTGATTCGGGTATTTTTCGGAGTACCGGAGAGTTACGGGAATTCGCCGGGGAGTATATGGGCCTTATTGGGCCATACGGGAATAGAGGAGAGAGGCCGAAAGGAAGGAGGCGCGCAGCCCCCCTCTAGTCCGAATTGGACAAGGGGTGCGGCCCCCCTTTCCTTCCTCCTCTCCCCCTCTTTCCCCCTCTCCTACTCCAACAAGGGAGGTGGAATCCTACTAGGACTAGCGAGTCCTAGTAGGACTCCACACTTGGCGCGCCCCCTCCTAGGGCCGGCCTCCTCCCCCCTTGCTCCTTTATATACTGAGGCAAGGGGCACCCCATGGACACACAAGTTGATCTACGGATCATTCCTTAGCCGTGTGCGGTGCTCCCCTCCACCATATTCCACCTCGGTCATATCGTCGCGGAGTTTAGGCGAAGCCCTGCGCCGGTAGAGCATCATCATCGTCACCACGCCGTTGTGCTGACGGAACTCATCCCCGAAGCTTTGCTGGATCGGAGCCCGGGGATCGTCATCGAGCTGAACGTGTGCTGAACTCGGAGGTGCCGTACGTTCGGTGCTTGGATCGGTCGGATCGTGAAGACGTACGACTACATCAACCGCGTTGTGCTAACGCTTCCGCTTACGGTCTACGAGGGTACGTGGACAACACTCTCCCCTCTCGTTGTATGCCATCACCATGATCTTGCGTGTGCGTAGGAATTTTTTTGAAATTACTACGTTCCCCAACAGTGATATCAGAGCCAGGTTTTATGCGTAGATGTCATATGCACGAGTAGAACACAAGTGAGTTGTGGGCGATATAATTCATACTGCTTACCAGCATGTCATACTTTGGTTCGGCGGTATTGTGAGATGAAGCGGACCGGATCGACATTACGCGTACGCTTACGCGAGACTGGTTTCACCGCTACGAGCACTCGTTGCTTAAAGGTGACCGGCGGGTGTCTGTCTCTCTCACTTTAGCTGAATCGAGTGTGGCTACGCCCGGTCCTTGCGAAGGTTAAAACAGCACCAACTTGACAAACTATCGTTGTGGTTTTTGATGCGTAAGTAAGAACGGTTCTTGCTAAGCCCGTAGCAGCCACGTAAAACTTGCAACAACAAAGTAGAGGACGTCTAACTTGTTTTTGTAGGGCATGTTGTGATGTGATATGGTCAAGACGTGATGCTATATTTTATTGTATGAGATGATCATGTTTTGTAACCGAAGTTATCGGCAACTGGCAGGAGCCATATGGTTGTCGCTTTATTGTATGAAATGCAAACGCCCTGTAATTGCTTTACTTTATCACTAAGCGGTAGCGATAGTCGTAGAAGCAATAGTTGGCGAGACGACAACGATGCTACGATGGAGATCAAGGTGTCGCGCCGGTGATGATGGTGATCATAAAGGTTCTTCGGAGATGGAGATCACAAGTACAAGATGATGATGGCCATATCATATCACTTATATTGATTGCATGTGATGTTTATCCTTTATGCATCTTATCTTGCTTTGATTGACGGTAGCATTTTAAGATGATCTCTCACTAAAATTATCAAGAAGTGTTCTCCCTGAGTATGCACCGTTGCCAAAGTTCGTCGTGCCCAGACACCACGTGATGATCGGGTGTGATAAGCTCTACGTCCATCTGCAACGGGTGCAAGACAGTTTTGCACACGCGGAATACTCAGGTTAAACTTGACGAGCCTAGCATATGCAGATATGGCCTTGGAACACGGAGACCGAAAGGTCGAGCGTGAATCATATAGTAGATATGATCAACATAGTGATGTTCACCATTTAAAACTACTCCATCTCACGTGATGATCGGTTATGGTTTAGTTGATTTGGATCACGTGATCACTTAGATGACTAGAGAGATTTATGTCTAAGTGGGAGTTCTTAAGTAATATGATTAATTGAACTTAAATTTATCATGAACTTAGTCCTGGTAGTATTTTGCAAATTATGTTGTAGATCAATAGCTTGCGTTGTTGCTTTCATATGTTTATTTTGATATGTTCCTAGAGAAAATTGTGTTGAAAGATGTTAGTAGCAATGATGCGGATTGGATCCATGATCTGAGGTTTATCCTCATTGCTGCACAGAAGAATTATGTCCTTAATGCACCGCTAAGTGACAGACCTATTGCAGGAGCAGATGCAGACGATATGAACGTTTGGCTAGCTCAATATGATGACTACTTGATAGTTTAGTGCACCATGCTTAACGGCTTAGAATCGGGACTTCAAAGATGTTTTGAACGTCATGGACCATATGAGATGTTCCAGGAATTGAAGTTAATATTTCAAGCAAATACCCGAGTTGAGAGATATGAAGTCTCCAACAAGTTCTATAGCTAAAAGATAGAGGAGAATCGCTCAACTAGTGAGCATGTGCTCAGATTGTCTGGGTACTACAATCACTTCAATCAAGTGGGAGTTAATCTTCCAGATAAAATAGTGATTGACAGAATTCTCTAGTCACCATCACCAAGTTAGTAGAACTTCGTGATGAACTATAATATGCAAGGGATGACGAAAGTGATTCCCAAGCTCTTCGTGATGTTGAAATCAACGAAGGTAGAAATCAAGAAAGAGCATCAAGTGTTGATGATTGACAAGACCACTAGTTTCAAGAAAAGGGCAAAGGGAAAGAAAGGGAACTTCAACTAGAATGACAAGCAAGTTGTCACTCCCGCGAAGAAGCCCAAAGCTGGACCAAAGCCTGAAACTGAGTGATTATACTACAAAGGAAATGGTCACTAGAAGCGGAAATGCCTTGAATATTTGGTGGATAAGAAGGATGGCAAAGTGAACAAGGGTATATTTGATATACAGGTTATTGATGTGTGCCTTACTAGTGTTTATAGTAACCCCTGAGTATTTGATACTTGTTCGGTTGCTAAGATTAGTAACTCGAAACAGGAGTTACAGAATAAACAGAAACTAGTTGAGGGTGAAGTGATGATGTGTGTTGGAAGTGGTTCCAAGATTGATATGATCATCATCGCACACTCCCTATACTTTCGGGATTAGTGTTGAACCTAAATAAATGTTATTTGGTGTTTGCTTGAGCATGAATATGATTTGATCATGTTTATTGCAATACGGTTATTCATTTAAAATCAGAGAATAATTGTTGTTCTGTTTAAATGAATAAAACCTTTGATGGTCATACACCCAATGAAAATAGTTTGTTGGATCTCGATCGTAGTGATACACATATTCATAATATTGATGCCAAAAGATGCAAAGTTAATAATGATAGTGCAACTTATTTGTGGCACTGCTGTTTGGGTTAGATCGGTGTAAAGCGCATGAAGAAACTCCATAAAGATGGATTTTTGGAATCACTTGGTTATGAATCATTTGATGCTTGCGAACCGTGCCTTTTGGGCAAGATGACTAAAACTCCGTTCTCCGGAGCAATGGAACAAGTTACTGACTTATTGGAAATAATACATACCGATGTATGCGATCCAATGAGTGTTGATGCTCGTGGCAAGTATCGTTATTTTCTGACCTTCACAAGATGATTTGAGCAGATATGGGTATATCTACTTGATGAAACATAAGTCTGAAATAGTTGAAAGGTTCAAAGAATTTCAGAGTGAAGTGGAAAAATCATCGTAACAAGAAAATAAAATTTCTACGATCTGATCACGGAGACGAATATTTGAGTTACGAGTTTGGTCTTCAATTAAAACAATGTGGAATAGTTTCACAGATCACGCCATCTGGAACACCACAATGTAATGGTGTGTCCGAACGTTGTAATCGTACTTTACTAGATATGGTGCGATCTATGATGTCTCTTATCGGTTTACCACTATCGTTTTGGGGTTATGCATTAGAGACAGCTGCATTCACGTTTAAAAGGGCACCATCTAAATCCGTTGAGACGACACCGTATGAACTATGGTTTAGCAATAAACCTAAGCTGTCGTTTCTTAAAGTTTGGAGTTGCGATGCTTATATGAAAAAAGTTTCAACCTGATAAGCTCAAACCCAAATCAGAGAAGTGCGTCTTCATAGAATACCCAAAGTTAACTATTGGGTACACCTTCTATCACAGATCGGAAGGCAAGTTATTCATTGCTAAGAATGGATCCTTTCTAGAGAAGGAGTTTCTCTCGAAAGAAGTGAGTGGGAGGAAAGTAGAACTTGATGAGGTAACTGTACCTGCTCCCTTATTGGAAAGTAGTTCATCACAGAAATCTGTTCCTGTGACTACTATACCAATTAGTGAGGAAGTTAATGATGATGATCATGAAACTTCAGATTAAGTTACTACAGAACCTCGTAGGTCTTCCAGAGTAAGATCCGGACCAGAGTGGTACGATAATCCTGTTCTAGAAGTCATGTTACTAGACCATGATGAACCTACGAACTATGAGGAAGCGATGATGAGCCCAGATTCCACGAAATGGCTTGAGGCCATAAAATCTGAGATATGATCCATGTATGAGAACAAAGTATGGACTTTGATTGACTTGCTCGATGATCAGCAAGCCATGTTAAATAAATGGATCTTCAAGAGGAAGACGGACGCTGATAGTGTTACTATCTATAAAGCTAGAATTGTCGCAAAAGGTTTTCGACAAGTTCAAGGTGTTGACTACGATGAGAGTTTTTCACTCATATCTATGCTTAAGTCTGTCTGAATCATGTTAGCAATTGCCGTATTTTATGAAATCTGGCAAATGGATAAACAAAACTGCATTCCTTAATGGTTTTCTTAAAGAAGAGTTGTATATGATGCAACCAGAAGGTTTTGTCAATCCGAAAGGTGCTAACAAATTGTGCAAGCTCCAGCGATCCATCTATGGACTGGTGCAAGCATCTCGGAGTTGGAATATACGCTTTGATGAGTTGATCAAAGCATATGGTTTTATACAGACTTTTGAAGAAGCCTGTATTTACAAGAAAGTGAGTGGGAGCTCTGTAGCATTTCTAATATCATATGTGGATGACATATTGTTAATTGGAAATGATATGGAAATTCTGGATAGCATGAAAGGATACTTGAATAAGAGTTTTTCAAGGCAAGACCTCGGTGAAGCTGCTTACACATTGAGCATCAAGATCTATATAGATAGATCAAGATGCTTGATAAGATTTTTCAATGAGTACATACCTTGATAAATTTTTGAAATAGTTCAAAATGGAATAGTCAAAAAAGGAGTTCTTGCCTGTGTTACAAGGTGTGAAATTGAGTAAGACTCAAGACCCGACCATTGCAGAAAATAGAAAGAGAATGAAAAGGCATTCCCTATGCCTCAGTCATAGGTTCTATAAAGTATGCTATGCTGTGAACCAGACCTATTGTATACCTTGCTCTGTGTTTGGCAAAGGAATACAATTTTGATCTAATAAGTAGATCACTAGACATGGGTCAAGAATATCCTTAGTGAGGACTAAGGAGACGTTTCTCGATTATGGAGGTGATAAAAGAGCCTGTCGTAAAAGTTACAATGATGCAAGCTTTTACACCAATCTAGATGACTCTAAGTCTCAATATGGATACATATTGAAAGTGGGAGCAATTAGTTAGAGTAGCTCCGTGCAGAGCATTGTGGACATAGAATATTTGCGAAATACATACGGCTCTGAATATGACAGACCCGTTGACTAAGCTTCTCTCACGAGCAAAACATGATCATACCTTAGTACTCTTTTGGGTGTTAATCACATAGCGATGTGAACTAGATTATTGACTCTAGTTATTAGATTATTGACTCTAGTTAACCCTTTGGGTGTTGATCACATGATGATGTGAACTATGGGTATTAATCACATGCAGATGTGAATATTGGTGTTAAATCACATAGCGACGTGAACAAGATTATTGACTCTAGTGCAAGTGGGAGACTGAAGGAAATATGCCCTAGAGGCAATAATAAAGTTATTATTTATTTCCTTATTTCATGATAAATGTTTATTATTCATGCTAGAATTGTATTAACCGGAAACATGATACATGTGTGAATACATAGACAAACATATAGTCACTGGTATGCCTCTACTTGACTAGCTCATTAATCAAAGATGGTTATGTTTCCTAACCATAGACATGTGTTGTCATTTGATTAATGGGATCACATCATTAGGAGAATAATGTGATTGACATGACCCATTCCGTTAGCCTAGCACTTGATCGTTTAGTATGTTGCTATTGCTTTCTTCATGACTTATACATGTTCCTGTAACTATGAGATTATGCAACTCCCATTTACCAGAGGAACACTTTGGGTACTACCAAACGTCACAACGTAACTAGGTGATTATAAAGGAGTACTACAGGTGTCTCCGAAGGTACATGTTGAGTTGGCGTATTTCAAGATTAGGTTTTGTCACTCCGATTGTCGGAGAGGTATCTCTGGGCCCTCTCGGTAATGCACATCACTATAAGCCTTGCAAGCAATGTGACCAATGAGTTGGTTACGGGATGAAGCATTACGTAACGAGTAAAGAGACTTGCCAGTAACGAGATTGAACTAGGTATTGGATACCGACGATCAAATCTCGGGCAAGTAACATACCGATGACAAAGGGAACAACGTATATTTTATGCGGTTTGACCGATAAAGATCTTCGTAGAATATGTAGGAACCAATATGGGCATCCAGGTTCCGCTATTGGTTATTGACCGAGAATAGTTCTAGGTCATGTCTACATAGTTCTCGAACCCGTAGGGTCCGCACGCTTAAGGTTTCGATGACAGTTATATTATGAGTTTATGAGTTTTGATGTACCGAAG
>NC_041387.1:665907778-665909269 GCF_002162155.2 Triticum dicoccoides | reverse complement strand
CGTGGTATTATAGGAGCATACCACATCACCTTGGCAGGAACCCTCTTCCAGGGGCGCTCGCCGTCAACATCAGCAGGGTCATCTCGTCTGATCTTATACCGCAATGCACCGCATACCGGGCGTGCGTTCAAATCCTCGTATGCACCATGGTACATGCTGCAGTCATTAGGGCATGCATGTATCTTCTGCACCTCCAATCCTAGAGGGCAAACAACCTTCTTTGTTGCATACGTACTGTCGGGAAATTCGTTATCCTTTGGAAGCTTCTTCTTCAATATTTTCAGTAGCTTCTCAAATCCTTTGTCAGACACATCATTCTCTGCCTTCCACTACAGGAATTCTAGTACGGTACCGAGCTTTGTGTTGTCATCTTCGCAATTGGGGTACGAACCTTTTTTGTGATCCTCTACCATGCGATCGAACTTCACCTTCTCCTTTTCACTTTCGCACTGACTCTTTGCATCAACAATGACCCGGCGGAGATCATCATCGGGCACATCGTCTGGTTCCTCTTCATCTTCAATAGCTTCCCCCGTTGCAGCATCACAGTATTCAGGGGGCACATAGTTGTCATCGTGCTCTTCTTATTCCCTGTCTTCCATCATAACCCCTATTTCTCAGTGCTTGGTCCAAACATTATAGTGTGGCATGAAACCCTTCTCAAGAAGGTGGATGTGAAGGGTTTTCCTGTTAGAGTAAGACTTCGCATTCTCATAGATAGGGCATGGACAACACATAAAATCATTATGCTTGTTTGCCTCAGCCACTTCGAGAAAACCATGCACGCCCTTAACGTACTCGGAGGTGTGTCTGTCACCGTACATCCATTGCCGGTTCATCTGCATGCATTATACACACACACACACAGATATATATATATATAATTAAGTGTGCCAAAAACCATTACAGAACATCATGGATAGATAATTAAGTGACCAAATTAATAGAAGTTCATCATCGCATTAAAACCAAAGCACATACATAGTTCTCGTTGAACAACATATAGCTCTCCAGAGCATCTAACTAATTAAACCATTCATTGAAACTATGTAAAACATTTCAATGCAAAAACAAATGCGATCATAATCGCAACCAATGTAACAATTGATCCAACGGCATAATGATACCAAGCCTCGGTATGAATGACATATTTTCTAATCTTTCTTATCTTCAAACGCATTGCATCCATCTTGATCTTGTGATCATCGACGACATCCGCAACATGCAACTCCAATATCATCTTCTCCTCCTCATTTTTTTTATTTTTTCCTTCAAAAAATTGCTTTCTTTTTCAACTAAATTTAACCTCTCGACAATAGGGTCGGTTGGAATTTCCGGTTCACATATCTCCTAGATAAATAAAATCTATGTTACGTTGGTCGGCATAATTGTCATAAACAATAAATGAACCAAATAGTTATAAAGGTAATATATACCACATCCGGATCATAGACAGGACGAGGGCCGACAGGGGCGGATACCAAAACCATC
>NC_041387.1:665866390-665905284 GCF_002162155.2 Triticum dicoccoides | reverse complement strand
GGCACGTACGGTGTCAATCGGTGAATACATATGCATGGAATTTAGGTGGTTCGGATCCGAAAATTACTACTACTACCATCAGGAAGTAAATACATGCGCCCACAAGGAGTCCGACTTGATACCTGCTTCGACTCCAACTCGGTAACTCGTGCTCTAAAATAGACACTCTGCAATCACAAGCTGGTCGATTCCACGTTGCCGGATTGCTGTTGCCTATCTATCTGTAACACGATGGGGCGTCGTCTTCGTCATCATCTTCATCTATCCATGACGACGGGACGTCATCGTCGCCATCTTCGTCGCGTTGAGGCTTAGAGCAGCAACCACAGCAGGGAGATCCCTAGGGAGATGCTCCAAGAGATCCTATTGAAGCTGCCGACAAAGGACGTGGCCAGGTGCTGCTGCGTCTCGAGGCTGTGTGAAAGTGCGTTATGTCGACTAGAGGGGGGGTGAATAGGCGATTTTTATGAATTCTTCACTGAGGAATTTTCCGGTGAGGAAATTCCTTAGCGAAGAACTATTAGCAGCGGAATAAGTACTCAGAAGTAAGCATAACAGAATACAAGCATGGTCATCATGATGAAATGAAGACTAGCACAGAGTACAGAAAGCGTAATCACAGGATAACACAAGATGAAGACAAACAGACTGAAGAAATTGAACTGAGGAAATTGAGAAAGTCTTCAGTCAAAGTCTTCAAACACAGATATGAACAAAACACTCAACACAACAATGAGGAAATGGAAGGGTTGAGGAAATAGAACCAGTAGGTTGGTGAAGACAATGATTTGGTAGACCAGTTCCAACTGTTGTCTCAGTTGTACGTCTGGTTGGAGCGGCTGAGTATTTAAACTCGAGGACACGCAGTCCCGGACACCCAGTCACTGAGCACGCAGCTCAGGACACCCAGTCCTCACCGTATTCTCCTTGAACTAAGGTCACGCAGACCTCGTCCAATCACTCATGGTAAGTCTTCAGGCGACTTCCAAACCTTCACAGACTTGGTCACTTGGCGATCCACAATTCCTCTTGGATGCTCTAGACCATGACGCCTAACCGTCTGGAAGAAGCACAGTCTTCAAAGGTAACAAGCGTCGGATCCACGCAGGATCAATTTCTTCAGTGATGCTTAATCACTTTGGGGTTTGTAGGTGTTTGGGTTTGGGATTTTCCTCGCTTGATGATTTTCTCTCAAAGTCCTCGGAGGATGGGTTGCTCTCAAATGACAAGTGTCAAGTTCTCTCGGAGCAGCCAACCAGCTAGTGGTTGTAGGGGGCGGCTATTTATAGCCTAGGGAGCAGCCCGACATGATAAGACATAAATGCCCCTCAATGATATGACCGTTAGGTGGATAAGATATTTTGGGACAGCTGGCGCGCAGCACAGCAACGGTCGGAAATTTGACTCTCAAATTCCTCAGGGCTATCATGTTCCTCACTGTGTAGGTAATTCGCACTGGCGAATTCCTAACTCCTCAGTCAGAACAAATTCATCAGCGACCAGAAGAACTTCGTCTCTGTCACTGAAGAAAGTGACTGAACTGTATGAGATTTCCAAAGGCTTCACTCGAAGGGATTGATAGGTGTAGGATTTTGAGTTGAGCATCACATGGAAATTTTTCCTTAGTATTTCCTCGACCCCCTTTAACAGTACGGTGTTTCCTATGACTCAAGAAGGAGAAAATGAAACTACGAAAACAAAAGTCTTCACGCTTCATGTTCCACAAATGAATACCAAGTCTTCAAGGTCACACTAATTTCTTCACTTTCAAAGTCTTCAGAAAGTCTTCAGAATATCAAAGTCTTCAGCTGAAGAACTTCATTTTTAGGGGTCGACTTTCTCTGTAAATATCAAACTTCTCATAGACTTATAGACCTGTGTATACTCACAAACGCATTAGTCGCTTAACCTATAAGTCTTCAATACACCAAAATCACTAAGGGGCACTAGATGCACTTACAATCTCCCCCTTTTTGGTGATTGATGACAACATAGGTTAAGTTTTCAACGGGGATAAACATATGAAGTGTATACACTGATATTGAGGAATTTGATTGCAAGATATAGAAGAGCTCCCCCTGACGATGTGCATAGTGAGGAATTTGCTTTTGAGGCAATGCACATTTGAAGAGTTGAATCATGGAGATCTCCCCCTATATCTTGTAATTCATACACGCATTTGATATATAATATGAAGGATTTGAAATGCATGATGAAATATGGTGCCTGATGAGATTCAGCATGCGTGCAATGTCATTAATGAGGAATAAGCATGCAGAGCATAATGCAACAAAAGTATCAGCGCACCATCGGGTTTAAGATTACAGCTCGATCCAAATAAAAGTTTCAGAAGAACGAGAGTTGTAACTTAAAAAAATGCCCTTAATATAGACCCGCTTGAAGACTAACTCAGATTTCTCCCCCTTTGTCATCAAATAACCAAAAGGATTGAAACTGAGGACTAACGCCCCTGAAGAATTTCAAGTTGATGGAGGAGCGCCAGCGTTGTCGGGGTTGTTTGTTGTAGCAGGGCCTGCCGCAGTGTCGTCCAAATCTTCAAACTCATCAGTGTCACGCGATGAAGAATAAGAGCTGGCCACCAAGGAAGGAACTTTGACCTTCTTGAATTTCTTTGGTGGAGGTGCAGACCAGTCAAATTCTTCCTTGAGACCCATATTCTTCATATCAGCAGCGCTGTAGACATGAGAGAGAACAGCCCAGGTACGGTTGAAGGTTTCATGGAGGTAGTATTGGTTTTTCTTCACTGAATTGTGTGTTGAGGTCATGTTGTGAAGGATTGAACCAAACTGACGCTTGACCCATTTATGATTGCGATCAACCTTCTGATGAAGACTGAGGAGTAACTCACGGTCAGTCATCACCCTGGGTGCTGTGGCTTGAGGATTTTGCTTGGCTGAGGTATTGGCGGCAGAGTCATGTGTGGCAGAATCGTCATTGGTAGAGTAAGATGCAGCTTTGCGAAATTGACCATCCAAAGGACGAATGCCTTCATCGATCACAGCAGCGGCCTTGCCTTTATCATCAGCTGATGAAACTGTCCGTTTGAGGACTTCAATGGGAGGCAAGTAGCTATCGTGGTTTAGAGTGTCAGCTTTGTAATTCAGTGAAGATCTTGCCCTGATGAATCTCATAATCCAAGGAGCATAGGGCTTCAGCTCGAATGGTGACATAGCAATGTTGTCTAGAGTCCTCATGAAGAAATCATGGAAGTTGACGGGAACGCCATGAATGAGGTTGAAAAGCATATTCTTCATGATGCCAACGACTTCTTCATCATTTGAGTCATGGCCTTTGATAGGACTCATTGTCTTCGTCAGAATTCGATAGACAGTCCGAGGCACATAGAGTAATTCCTTGACGAGGAATTTGGTTCGTGGGGCCTGCCTTGGCTTCAATGGCTTCATCAGCACTTGCATATAGTGATTTGAAAGTTCTGGTTCATTGTAGATACAACGAGCATCATCAAGTGGAGGACTGAGTGGTAGAGCATGAAGCAATTCAGTTGCAGGTGCCTTGTAGTGAGTATTTTCAGACATCCAGTCTAATACCCAGGAGTTCACGTCTTCAGCGTCTCCGGTGATGTGCAGAGTTGCATAGAATTGAAGAATGAGTTCTTCATTCTAGTCACAGATATCAATGCAGAAATTTAGAAGTCCTGCGTCGTGAAGAACACTGAGGACTGGCTCAAAGCCGGGCAAAGACTCCATGTCCACATGAGGAGTATGTGCATGATCGAAGACTTTGTCTTTGTTGAAAAGCACTGAGGAATAGAAATTGGCTTGGCTGGCAGTCCAGAAACGCCTCTTCCTTATGCGAGCAGAATCATATGGATTATAATCAGTGAAGAATACGTGCTCGGCAAAGAAATCTTCAGCCTTGAACTTCTGTTTGCTTGAGAACGGATTATTTTGCTTTGGCAGAGGGGTGTCAGTGAGTTGCATCACCACCTCAGGAATCGCGAGCTCAGGTTCTTCAGGATGAGGAATTTCTTGTTCCTCAACAGTTGCAGTCTGAGGATCAGCAGTAGCAGGTTCATCAGCACTAGCGGCTGGAATTTCTTCATGCACAGAGAGAGTGGGTTGAGTTTCTTCAGAGCCCATTTGAACTGTTGGTGCAGGGGACTGAGGAATCTGTTGGAGCGGGGTGAAGAGAGGAGTATTGGGATGTTGACTTTCCCAAAAGTCATCATTCATCACAGGTGTGGTGCATCCTATATCCACATCTTTATCTTCAGTTTCCTCAACACCAGCCTCTTCAGCTATGAACTGAGGCATAGGTGAGGAAATGATTGGTGTTGAAGGGATTGCGTCCACTTCAATTTCTTCATCAATCTGCTCTGACAAAGCAGTAGAATGATGTTCTTCATCAGATCCGATGGGGATCTCATAGTATTCTCCAAAAGGAACAAGGTCCTTTGATAGCATGGAGGAAATCGGAACAGCATCAATTGGATTTTCGAGTGAGCTGGTCATTGGCTTCATTTTCTTCGCAGCCGAAGAATTTGACACAGCTGATGCCTTCCTTTTCTTCACTGCAGCTCGCTCTGCAACCTTGGTTTTCTTCACATCAAATGCACATGGAAGAATTGGTGTTGGTGTAGGTGCAGATGGAGCTGAGGAATCTGGTTGAATTTCTTCAGACGCAACTGATGCAGTTGCCCTGACTTCTTCAGTTTCTTCAGGCGCACCACTAGTGGATGCCCTGGCAATTTCTTCAGCGGCTGGAATGGAATCATCAGCCCTGGAACTAGCATTTTCATCAGCAGCCTGAACTTCATCAGCGCTGCTGGCATGTTCTTCAGTCGGCTGAGCTGAGGCTTCAGCCTGAGGAATTTCATGTTGCGTTGAGGCTGCAACATTGGTGAATTTCTTCGTCAGGTTGACGAATCTGACCTTGGCCCCTTGCCAATCAGCATAATAAGCATCGAAGTTTTTGCTGAGGTCTTGAATTTCAGTCTGGACCTTGAGAAGTTCTTCAGGTGTCATTTTGACGACGTTTTTCTTCAGGAACTTCTCCTTTCTGTATTGAGCTTTCTTGATCTCTCTTGCCTTTTCAAACTTCCATTTCTCTTCAGTGATGAAATGGGTCAGCATGTGATTTTGACCAGCGGTCAGATGGAAATCAGGCATGGGGGTGTTTGGATCCTTGTGCCAGAGATCAATATAATCGAGGATTTTCTTCGGATCCAACAACAGTGGCACAGATGTGCCTTTGGCTCTAGCGGCCTTCACCTGTCTGTCTTTGATGATTTCTGTGAGTTCATCATCAGAAGCTTCATCATCAGATGACACATGGAATGCGACCTGTTTCTTCTTTGGACTTGGCCGAGGACCTCGTCCAGCTGTTGCTTTGGTCTTCAGCAGAGTCGGGCCAGATGATGAAATTGGTGCAGCTGAGGAACTTGCTGAGACACCAGAGGCAATCAAGAAACCAGCAGTCCTTTGACATGTAGTCAGATGCACAGGAGCTGAGGACTTTGTCGGAACTGCTGCGGACTTGGGAGGAGCAGGAGCAGTGTGAGGAATTTGCCATGAGGGCGCTGCTGAGGAACTTGGCCGTGAGGGCGCTGATGGTGAAGCACTTGGCTTACGAGCAGACTTCTTTGGCATGGATTTCCTCGGTTGGACCGAGGCCTCAGTAGCAGTAGCAGTGGCAGAATCCTCATTGAATTTCTTCACTGCCTCCTTGGCTTGTCTTGCCAATTTGGCTTGGCGCTTAGCCCATTCTTCAGGAAAGTCCTCACCGCGTTTGATGCTTGTGGGATCAGCTACTTGGCCAGGTGCCAATGGAGCTCTTGGACACGGAGGATTGAGGGCGAATTTCTTCATGTACTTTGGAGTCACATATCTGTATTCCCTCCATTCCCTTTCCCATCTCCGTTCAATCTTCTGAATGCGCACCTTGCGCTGATTTTTGTTTTCTTTCCGAAATTTTGCTTCATCAGGTGTGCAATAGTCAGCATAAATTTCCTCAGGGATTTCAAACGCAGTCATAACCTCAGGTTTCTTTCCTCCTTTCTGCGGCTTCTTACCGTCTGCCATATTCTTCAGTTGAGGAATTTGAACAAATGAGTTCTCTGAAGAAGTATGCAGTTTTTCTTCAAGGAACGCTGCAAATGAGTTAAGTTGATGAGAACCTAGTGATTCAGCAGCAGACATGAGTACCTGTGAACAGAGTACAGGTGCGAGGAATTTGGAGAGGTCATATGCCTTCTGAGAAGGTTTCTGAAAAGAACAAGTTTTGAGGAATTTGACCAGATGAACCTTGAAGAATTTCACTAAGCGATCTTTGTCTTAGGTTCCAGAGTTGTATAGATCGAGGATTCATACAATTGAGCAATCTTGAGGAAAATCATTGCTTAGAGAAATGAATCAAGAGCATAGTTTGTTTGAGGTGTTCATATATGTGAAGATTTGAAGAATAAACACCTTTGAAGATTTTCAGGAAAGCTTGAGAATCAAAGCGAGTAATAAAAGTAACTTTTAATTACCCGAAATGAAGAACATGACAAACTGAGAAGAACAGACGGGAAGTTCGTCAGGTTAGATCTTCCTTGCCCTAACTCGGCAGAGGAAGACAGCTACGGCGGCGGCGGAGTGAAGATTTCCGTGGTCGGCGTGAGTACGGCGGCGACGAGGTAGAGGCAGCGAAGCTCTTCCTCACCGGCGACGATGGAGTAGCGGTGGCGCTAGGGTTTGAGGAGCTCGAGCGGGAGAGAGATGGTCGAGCGGAGTAAATGAAGTGAGGAAGGGGAGAGGGGTATTTATAGACACGGTGAAAAACTGTTCGCCCGAAGATTTGGGACGAACGTGCCCCTGCCCTTTCTCCTTCACGCGACATGTGTCACCCACGTACTGTGTAGTGGAGATCGTGTACGATCGTGGGTGAATAGAATAATGCATCGTGGGATGCGGAACAGTTTGAGCGGCAAAACCGAAAATTTGGATAAGATTTGTTTTAAAGTTTCATTCGCAATTTCTTCAGCTGACAAGGACACAGTGAAGATTTTGAACGAGTTTCAAATAGAACGCACATGAAGAATTTGTGAATAGATTGGGTTGAGTATATCATAGAGGGGGAAGGGTCCGATCACATTCACTTAGCAGAAAAAACAACTTGAAGAAATAGCTATAAGTGAATGTTGTAGAGGACATAAACTCATATATATATATATATATATATATATATATATATATATATATATATATATATATATATATATATATATATATATATATATATATATATATATATATATATATATATATATACCCAATGAAGAAAAACGAAGGGAACAGTGAAGATTTTGCAAAGTTGAAGAATTTAAAAAAAACTGAAGAATTTCAAAAACTAAGGAAAAACTCAAATTGAAGATTTTCAACTTTTTGTGGTGGCGTGACCCACCGTATAAGAATGATGATTTCAAACACCGCGTACAATTGTCGTAGGGTTCTGAGAATCAAATTCTTCATTAATTTCTTCACACTTAGAGTGTTATTCTTCATTGATTGAATAAAAACGTTTCTTCATGTGTTGCACATCTAAGTCATCAATTTTGCATAAGTGCTAGGATGTGTGTCTTTTCAAAGAACATTCGAAGATTCTAAGATATTTAGCTCACACCGCAACTTGCTAAATCTCTTCTCATCCAAGGGCTTAGTGAAGATATCAGCTAGCTGTTCTTCAGTCTTCACGTGCTCGATGGAGATGTCGCCCTTCAACACATGATCGTGAAGAAAATGATGGCGAATCTGAATGTGCTTTGTCTTCGAGTGCTGAACTGGGTTGTGAGCAATCTTGATGGCACTCTCATTGTCGCAGAGGAGAGGCACATTCTTCATGTTGACGCCATAGTCCTTGAGTGTTTGCTTCATCCAAAGCAGTTGAGCACAGCAAGAGCCAGCAGCAATGTATTCAGCTTCCGCAGTGGACAGTGATATGCAGTTCTGTTTCTTCGAGGACCAACAGACCAAAGATCGTCCGAGGAAATGACAAGTGCCATAAGTTGACTTGCGGTCCACACGATCACCAGCATAGTCAGAGTCAGAATATCCAATGAGATCAAAAGCAGATCCCTTGGGGTACCATAATCCTAGTGTTGGTGTGTGAGCTAGATATCGAAGAATATGCTTCACAGCCTTATGGTGTGATTCCTTCGGTGCAGCTTGAAATCGGGCACACATGCAAACACTAAGCATTATATCTGGCCTAGATGCACATAAGTACAATAAAGAACCAATCATGGAGCGGTATACCTTGTGATTGAAGTCAATACCATTTTCATCAGTGCATAGATTGCCTTTTGTGGGCATAGGAATTTTGACGCCTTTGCAATCTTGCATGCCGAATTTCCTCAGTACATCTTTGAGGTATTTCTCCTGAGATATGAATATGCCATTGCGCTGTTGACGAATTTGAAGACCTAAGAAGAATTTCAACTCTCCCATCATAGACATTTGATATTCTTCACTCATCATATAGGAAAATTCATCACTATAACGTTGGTCAGTACAGCCAAAGATAATATCATCAACATATATTTGGCACACAAACAGTTCACCATCATAAGATTTAGTAAAGAGAGTAGGGTCGAGTGAACCGGGTGTGAAGACATTCTTCACGAAGAATTCCTTCAATGTATCATACCACGCCCGAGGGGCTTGCTTGAGGCCATAGAGGGCCTTATTAAGTTTGAAGACTTTGTCAGGATTCTTTGGATCTTCAAAACCTGGGGGTTGAGCAACATATACTTCTTCCTCAAGCTTACCATTGAGGAATGCACTTTTCACATCCATTTGATATAAGATGATATCATGATGATTAGTGTAAGCAAGTAATATGCGAATAGCCTCAAGTCTAGCAACAGGTGCAAAAGTTTCATCGAAATCAATTCCTTCAACCTGTGTGTAGCCTTGAGCTACTAGTCGTTCCTTATTCCTTACCACAAGGCCATTTTCATCTTGCTTGTTGCGGTAGATCCACTTTGTGCCAATGATATTATGTTTGCGAGGATCTGGACGTTTGACCAGTTCCCAGACATTGTTGAGCTCGAACTGATGTAATTCTTCTTGCATAGCCTGAATCCACTCCGGCTCCAAAAATGCTTCATCTACCTTAGTGGGCTCTGTGATAGAGACAAAAGCATAGTGCCCACAAAAGTTAGACAAATGTGAAGCTTTTGAGCGTGTGAGAGGACCTGGCGCTTCAATGTCATCGATGATCTTGTCAACTTGTACTTCTTTTGCAACGCGAGGATGAGCTGGTTGACGTCAAGGTATGTGATCATTTTCCTCAGCACCATTGACTTCATCATTATCTTCAGGTGCGTCAGCTCGACGTTCTTCGCATACTGGAATGAATTCTTCAGCAAGTTCTTCAGTAGGAATGACATCCTCAGTTGCCTTGAACTTGATAGAATCCTCAGGTGCTGGTTCATCTAACACAGAAGGTAGGTGCTCTTTTTGCGAGCCATTAGTTTCATCGAACCGCACATCTACAGTTTCAAAAATCTTGTGAAGAGCGATGTTGAAGACTCTGTAGGTGTGTGAGTCCTTTCCGTAACCAAGCATAAAACCTTCATGTGCTTTCGGTGCAAATTTAGAATTGTGGTGAGGATCTCTAATCCAACATTTAGCAGTGAAGACTTTGAAATAACTCACATTGGGTTTCTTGTCAGTGAGGAGTTCATAGGCCGTCTTCTTGAAGAATTTGTGAAGATATACTCTGTTGATGATGTGGCACGCAGTATCAATTGCATCAATCCAAAAATGATGAGGCGTTTTGTATTCATCAAGCATAGTGCGAGCCATCTCAACAAGAGTTCTATTCTTGCGCTCCATGACGCCATTTTGCTGAGGAGTATAAGGAGCAGATAACTCATGAGTAATACCAAGTTCATCAAGATAGTCATCAAGACCGGAATTCTTGAACTCGGTTCCATTGTCACTTCTGATGTGCTTGATCTTCACACCAAAGTTGGTTGAAGCCCTAGAGGAGAATCGTTTGAAGACTTCCTGCACTTCATGTTTGTAAGTAACAATGTGTACCCATGTGTATCGAGAGTAATCATCAACAATGACAAAACCATATAGAGATGCAGCATTAGAGAATGCTGAGTAATGATTTGGTCCGAAGAGGTCCATGTGAAGCAATTCGAATGGACGAGTAGTGGTCATGATAGTCTTCGTTGGATGCTTGGCCTTGGTCATTTTTCCAGCTTCACAGGCTCCGCATAAGTGATCCTTGAGGAATTTGACATTCTCAATGCCAATGACATGCTTCTTTTTCGCAAGCGTGTTCAAATTCCTCATGCCTGCGTGACCAAGTCGTCGATGCCATAGCCAGCCTTCTGAAGCTTTTGCAAGTAGACACACGGCTGGTTGTGGTCCTGTAGAGAAATCAACAATATACAAATCTCCTCTCCTAAAGCCTTTGAAGACTTTGGAATTGTCAGCTTCCATAATCACAACACAACGATACTTGCCAAAGACAACAACCATATCAAGATCACAAAGCATTGAGACTGACATGAGATTGTATCCTAAGGACTCAACAAGCATGACTTTGTCCATGTGTTTATCCTTAGAGATCGCAACCTTACCAAGACCCAATACCTGACTTTTGCCTTTGTCAGCAAAGATGATATGCTTCAGATGTGACGGTGTTAAAGGAGCATCCATCAAGAGATTCTTGTCACCAGTCATCTGATTTGTACATCCACTATCGAGGACCCATTCAGTGGTTTTGGGTTGAACATCCTGCAGATGAATTAGTGTAACTTACAATCGCATATGCTTCCTCAGTGAAGAATATGATATCAAGTTCATCAGATGAATTTCATCAAGCGGTAAACAGATATAGCAGTAGGAGGACGTGTGAAATGAAAGTTCATTTCATCATGGTTAGCCTGCGTCCTTTCAGGCAATTTTGTCAGGTCCCCAGCAAATTCTTCAGACGTTAAGGCACGTCTGGAGACCTGACCCTGCAGAAGAGATTAGTTCTTTTTCTTCACCACCCACATCTGAAGGGGTGGCAAAGAGTTCATCACTCTGCGAGCACCATAAGAGAACGGTGGCATAGAAGCCAAACCATTTCGTTTCGCATAAGAGGGGTTAGGGTAAGCATATGAATAAGCAGAGAAATTCTTCGAGGACATATGAACATAATGATTTGAAGAATAATGTGCATATTCGTAGCCCTTAGCTCTACCCTATGAAACAGAGTTGTTAGCACGATGATAATCATGTGAGGACTTTGATCCATTTGAGGAATTTGGTCCACATGAGGACTTGGATCCATATGAAGAATTAGGTCCATATGAAGAGTTTGTTCTGGGGTTCCTATTCTTCACAGGTAGTTTCATGAGGACATTCACCTGAAGACTTTCAACATAACTTTTGGGAACCCAGATTTTCTTCATAGGGGAACCGTTCCTGCAGTTAGTCCCAACATATCTAGCAAATACTTCACCATTCTGATTTTTGAACAGTTTATAGTTGGAGTCAAATGACTCATCAGAAGAATGAGGAGATTCACATGTAAAGCCAGATAACATGGATGGATCAACTGGAGGTCCCTTTGCAGCAACCCATGAGGTTTTGGGGTACTGCTCAGGCTTCCAATATGTTCCATCAGCATTAAGTTTCCTCTCAAAGGCAATACCCTCTTTCCTAGGGTTTCTGTTGAGGATCTGCTTTTTGAGCACATCATAAAGAATCCGATGCCCTTTGAGGCTTTTGTACATGCCTGTCGTGTACAGTTCCTTCAGCCCTGCATCGTCAGTGATACTAGCAATATCCTCAGATGAGGAATTAGTGATAGCAGAGGCAGGTGAAGAATTTGTAACAGTTGAAGCATTTGAACACTCAGGTGAAGAATTAGCAGATTCACGTTCAATGCACTTTAAGCATGGAGGAACAAATTCTTCCTGAGAAGTGCTGATTTGTTGAGCAAGTAATGAATCGCGCTCCTTCTGAAGATCTTCATAACTCACTCTTAGCTTCTCAAGATCTTGCTTTCTTTGAAGAAATTCATAAGAAAGTTTATCATGATCAGATAAGAGAGTGTTATGATGACTTTGAAGGTTATCAAACTTAGACTGAAGTCTCTGAAGATTTTCAGTCAGGGCTTTAGTGCGATCCATTTCTTCACCCAACATATCATCACTTTTGTCTAGCATGTTTTGAACCTTTTCAAAAGCCCGTTGTTGTTTTACAGCAATCTTTGCAAGTTTAGAGTAGCTGGGCTTGAGATTCTCATCAGATTCATTTTCACTAGATTCAGAGGAGGTGTATCTGAGTACCTTTGCACCTTTTGCCATGAAGCAATAGGTGGGAGTGTAGTCATCATTATCTTCATCAGGCTTGTCGTTGGGTCAGTTTTTTCAGTGTTGAAGATTGACTTGCTGACGAAAGCAGTAGCGAAGGCCAGACTCGCCACGCCAGATTCGGATTCTTCAGACGCCTCCTCTTCCTCATTTTCCTCAGATTCAGCTTCAGAGTCCATTTCCTTGCCAATGAATGCCCGAGCCTTCGTGGAGCTGCTCTTCTTGTGAGATGAAGACTTCGAGGATTTTGATGACGAAGATTTTGACGATTTCTTCTTCTTCTTCGCATCATCAGAACTGTAATCCTTGTATTTCTTCTTCTTCAATTCCTTTTCCCACTGAGGACAATCTTGAATATAATGACCAGGTTTCTTGCATTTGTGGCACAGCCTTCTCTTATAGTCACTTGATGAGGAATCACTGCTTCTTGAGGATTTTCCAAAGCGACCACGTCTTGAGAACTTCTGGAATTTCTTCACGAGCAGTGCTAGCTCCTGGCTCAGTTCTTCAGGATCACCAAGGCTACTACCAGAGTCCTCACATTCAGACTCAGACACAACCTTGGCCTTCAGAGCACGTGGTTTGCCACAGCTCGAACCATAGAGATCTCTCTTTTCAGCAAGCTGGAACTCGTGAGTATTTAGCCTTTCGAGGATATCAGCAGGATCAAGAGACTTGTAGTCAGCCCGTTCTTGTATCATCAGACCCAGAGTATCAAATGAGGAATCAAGCGATCTCAACAGTTTCTTCACCACCTCATGGCCAGTGATGTCAGTGGCACCGAGGGCTTGAAGCTCATTTGAGATGTCAGTGAGGCGATCGAAGGTTTGTTGGACATTTTCATTGTCGAGTCTTTTGAAGCGGTTGAAGAGATTTCGAAGAACATCAACTCGAGAGTCACGCTGAGTTGAGACTCCTTCATTCACTTCGGACAGCCTATCCCAGATAAGCTTAGCAGTTTCCAAAGCACTCACTCTTCCATACTGTCCTTTACTCAGATGGCCACATATGATATTCTTCGCTTGAGAATCGAGTTGCTTGAATCTCTTCACATCGGTAGCGTTCAGTGAGGGTGAGATAGAGGGAACACCATTTTCCACAACATACCAGAGATCGTTGTCAATTGCCTCGAGATGCATTCGCATCTAGTTTTTCCAGTAGGGGTAGTCCGTTCCATCGAAGGTAGGACACCCAGCCGAGACCTTGATCATACCTGCGGTCGACATAACTAAAACTCCAGGCGGTTAAACCAAAATCACACAGAACAAGGGAGTACCTTGCTCTGATACCAATTGAAAGTGCGTTATGTCGACTAGAGGGGGCGTGAATAGGCGATTTTTATAAATTCTTCACTGAGGAATTTGCCGGTGAGGAAATTCCTTAGCGAAGAACTATTAGCAGCGAAATAAGTACTCAGAAGTAAGCATAACAGAATACAAGCATGGTCATCATGATGAAATGAAGACTAGCACAGAGTACAGAAAGCGTAATCACAGGATAACAAAAGATGAAGACAAACAGACTGAAGAAATTGAACTGGGGAAATTGAGAAAGTCTTCAGTCAAAGTCTTCAAACACAGATATGAACAAAACACTCAACACAACAATGAGGAAATGGAAGGGTTGAGGAAATAGAACCAGTAGGTTGGTGAAGACAATGATTTGGTAGACCAGTTCCAACTGCTGTCTCAGTTGTACGTCTGGTTGGAGCGGCTGAGTATTTAAACTCGAGGACACGCAGTCCCGGACACCCAGTCACTGAGCACGCAGCTCAGGACACCCAGTCCTCACCGTATTCTCCTTGAACTAAGGTCACTCAGACCTCGTCCAATCACTCGTGGTAAGTCTTCAGACGACTTCCAAACCTTCACAGACTTGGTCACTCGGCGATCCACAATTCCTCTTGGATGCTCTAGACCTTGACGCCTAACCGTCTGGAAGAAGCACAGTCTTCAAAGGTAACAAGCGTCGGATCCATGCAGGATCAATTTCTTCAGTGATGCTCAATCACTTTGGGGTTTGTAGGTGTTTGGGTTTGGGATTTTCCTCACTTGATGATTTTCGCTCAAAGTCCTCAGAGGATGGGTTGCTCTCAAATGACAAGTGTCAAGTTCTCTCGGAGCAGCCAACTAGCTAGTGGTTGTAGGGGGCGGCTATTTATAGCCTAGGGAGCAGCCCGACATGATAAGACATAAATGCCCCTCAATGATATGACCGTTAGGTGGATAAGATATTTTGGGACAGCTGGCGCGCAGCACAGCAACGGTCGGAAATTTGACTCTCAAATTCCTCAGGGCTATCATGTTCCTCACTGTGTAGGTAATTCGCACCGACGAATTCCTAACTCCTCAGTCAGAACAAATTCATCAGCGACCAAAAGAACTTCGTCTCTGTCACTGAAGAAAGTGACTGAACTGTATGAGATTTCCAAAGGCTTCACTCGAAGGGATTGGTAGGTGTAGGATTTTGAGTTGAGCATCACATGGAAATTTTTCCTTAGTATTTCCTCGACCCCCTTTAACAGTATGGTGTTTCCTATGACTCAAGAAGGAGAAAATGAAACTACGAAAACAAAAGTCTTCACGCTTCATGTTCCACAAATGAATACCAAGTCTTCAAGGTCACACCAATTTCTTCACTTTCAAAGTCTTCAGAAAGTCTTCAGAATATCAAAGTCTTCAGCTGAAGAACTTCATTTTTAGGGGTCGACTTTCTCTGTAAATATCAAACTCCGCATAGACTTATAGACCTGTGTATACTCACAAACGCATTAGTCGCTTAACCTATAAGTCTCCAATACACCAAAATCACTAAGGGGCACTAGATGCACTTACACTGTGGCACAGCATCGTCAGTGAGCCCTCCTTCCGCTGCCTCCACACCGCCAACTACGTCATCACCTTGTCGGCTGACGCAGAGGTCTTGTTCGTCTTGACGACGTGTGAGCCGGGCCGGAGCGACGAGGCCAGCATCTTCAACATGTCTTCGGGCAAGGCCATGTTCTCCTTCGACATCCCCAACGACTACGACCTCGGCAATGTCTGCAACGGCCTCCTCTGCTATGTGCACAGCAGCGGCCCCGAAGCGCCGGCGGTGGTATGTAACCCAATCACCGGCGAGACGCTGGCGCTTCCCAGGGCGCCGCCGCTCACAGGAACCAAGAGGAAGACACATCTCTTCGCCTTGGGATTCAGTCCACCCACCAATGAGTATAAGTTGTTCAGGTTCTCTAAGATGCACATGGCCATGTACACCTTAGGCGACACTCGCCGCTGGCGGTAGCACTCGTTCCATTCACCATCTCATCCGGCTGAAATCCTGACTTGGCCGCCACTGCTGATCGACGGCAAGCTATATGTGGTGACGATAGGTTGGAAGCGAGTGTTGGTAGTCGATGTGCTTACTGAGACATACCGCACGTACCGTCTCCCAGAGCATGAGACTCTCGACTATGCCAAGCGGCTGGTGGGTGCCTTTGAGCTCGATGGCCAGTTGTGCTTCGTCAAACACGTCTGCCATGTGGGCCTCCACTTTTGGGTCATGTCGCTGCCGGAGGATGACAAGCCTCCACAATGGGATCTGCGCTATAACTTCCACATCAAGGAACCTTTTTACATCTTCAGGCCATGGAGCGCCTGGGTTGACGATGGAGACAAGATGCTCTGCTACATGAACGATGAAACTTTGTATAAGTATGACACGCGAACATGCTCACCGTTGATGCCTGACCAGGGTCAACAACTGCGGTGGGACCAAAGGCTCCAAATCCCGGTGATTCGAATATCAGGGGAAATTTTGAAATGCCACTTTAGCATCCGTGGGGGTTATCGTCCCACCCTGCTCTCGCCTCTCACCTTTGCGTTACCGCCTTCCCAAGATGACGAAGACAGAGAAAAATACAGACACCAATTCAAGCACACCTTGTCAAGTGTACTATATGGTGCCGTCAGCAAACTAAGAAGAAGAAAGCAAAAGGAAAAAGAATAGATGACAAAAGTTGTACTCACTTGTTGATAGCTGATGCAAACTAAAAGCATTAAAAAATCAATTACATATGCATACATATCGGCGTGGAATCATGTTATCCATGCATTTTTCTTCTTCTTCTAAGAATGCATGCATCTTCGATCTGGTGATATATTTGTGTATATTATCATTTTGGCATCCAAAGCGCTGCTCCAGCCAGTATAAAAGATTCCACGCTGACTTTGGAATTTTCAAGGTTAACTTCTACTGCAGCACTTGTATATACAGTATTTCAGGGCAGGGAAGGGAAAGCGTATCTCATAGACAGCAGGTCAGTTTCTTTGCGTGTTCGAGTGACCCGCAGGAGTATCGTCAAGGCCTCCGTCACGCGGCCCGGCGCCGTGCTTCCCGTCTCCAACCTTGACCTACTGTATTATCATACTTTTAAATAGCCGGCTATACTCCGCTATAGCCTTTTCAACAGGGTGCTGCTAAATGATCGTCTTCATAAATAGTCCGCTATACCTCCGCTATAACTGATTTGAAGGCCCACCGCTATTTTTCATAGCCCGCTGTTTAAACATTGGTATTACCCCATGCCGCTCTTGATGGGGCCCTCCGCCGGCGGTGGCTTCGTTGACGTCGTCGCCGCCTTCGAGGGCAAGTTGTAGCCCTTGCTAGACCACTTCTTTCCGCTCGCAGGCCGCATCATGGCCAACCTGCGGACAGGGCTCCCAGAGGTGCACTGTGACAACCAGGGCGGAGCTCGTCGTCGTCGAGGTCGGCATGGCGCTAGGCAGCCTAGACTTCGGCGACATGGACGCGTAGCTGGCGAGGGTCGGCGTCCCCGTCCAGTACGGCGCGGACGCCGCGCTGTCGGTGCAGCTCGTGTCGTTCCCCTGCGGCTGGTTCGTTGTTACCTGGACCTGGAGCACTAACCACAGCCTCGTAGACGGGTGCACGTTGTGCATGATCATTGACGCGTGGTTTGAGCTCGCGCGGGCCGGGACGATCGTCGCCACCCCGAACTTTGACTGATCCTTGTTCCACCCTCGCATCACGCCGTCGTACGGCCCTTCGGTGGGCAAGCTGTTGGTGACCGGCCGGGGGTTCCTTGGTCTGCCGCACCTACTAAGTCGAGGAGCGGGACCTCGCCATGCTGCGCGCGCAGGCGACCGGCGACGGGGAGCACGGAGCAAGCCGCGTTGAGGCGGTTTCTGCATACCTATGGAAGGTGTTCGCCGCCACCGTGGGCTTGTCAGACCATAGTTGCCACATGGGCTGGTGGGTGAACGGGCGACGGCGTCGCACCACCGCATCGGAGGAAACCAGGCGCAACTATGTCGGCTACGTCACGACGTTCGCGGTGGCCTTGGGAAGCACGAGCGCGATCCAGCGGCAGCCGCTCCCTGAGATCGCGTCGATGGTGCGCGAGTTGATTAGGTCGATGGCCACCGACGAGCACTTCCAGGAGCTGCTGGACTGGGTTTGTCACATAGTGACTGACATGTGGGTCCCACATATCATAATGCCTTAGGTGCTGGTCGAAATAAATGGAGTTGACTATCCAGTCATGTGAGCGTGATGGGTGGGCCTCTCCTCTCATAAACGCATTTAATTTGTCTAAACTGGTACCTATGCAAAAGCGATAGTTTTTAAGAAAATTTTAGAACAAAAATGGTAGTTTTTTTATAAGAAGGGGGTAGTTTTCGGGGCAAATACCTCTAAAATGGTAGTTTTTTGGAAATTACTCTCAATATGAGGTTCAGTTGGCAATGAGTGACCAATAATAGGTCATGGGCCAGTGAAGGAGATGAAATTTCATATACTCCCTCTTTTCAGTTTTTAACTCAAAAATCTCCTCAACCAAGACAAATGATGAGTGAAGAAGCAAATTCCGTACTTTGCAAATCTATCGAATTAGTGAATGAAATGAAATTAAGGGTGGCTCGCAAGGCCTTGGAAATTTGGTCCGTGTCAACCAACGGTCAAGTGAAGGATGGGCTGACCAAGCGGAACGATGCACAGCAGCTAATACAGACAGTTTTGTTAGCTGATTAGTTTGATTGAGGGGAGTGTAAAGATCTGGGAGTTGTATCGGCACACCTAATTAGTCAACTTGTATGCATGAGGGTAAATCCAAATGAAATCATACCAGATCATATAATAGTGTGCCATGCTTGAGTAGAGGAGCCATTGGCCGTGATATAACACATATTAATTGGTCTACTATGAGAACCACTGGCCTAATGAGCCAACTTGTGTGCATGAGGGTTGTTTAGCATCCGATCTTGAGGGACGCGACTACCAATTTAGTGCCACATATGAGGAGAGGAGCCAATAACCAGCTATATTATAGGAGCACATAGTTGACTTGGCCTGCTACTACCTAATTAGTTCATGTCTATAGTGGACGTTCACAAATAATGAGAGCAAGCAATGCATGCCCGTGGCGTGCTCCCCAAAAATATCAGCCAATTCCAGCAAGTGCCATGAGGGCACCTGTACTGTAAGCTGCGCGTGGCTTGTTGTAAACTGCGTACATTGGGTCAGAGCATCGATCCATGAGGGTACACGATCTGATTCTGATCTGATCATCAACATGTACACAACCTCTTGCATCATGTATAATCCGGCTATAAATAGCACCCCAAAACAACCCGAGGACATACAGCGGTACAATCACATGCACATGTGACTAGCTTTCTCAATCAAAGCTCTAGCAATGGCGCCGCCGCCATCGTCCAAGCTCGCCCTCCTGCTCCTTGCCATGGCACTGACGGTCTCCACAGTTCGCGGTTGCGGATACAACTGCCCGTCCCCGTCTCCGCCGCCGCCGCCGCCAACACCGTCGTGCCCGGGATACAACTGCCCATCCCCGTCTCCGCCACCGCCGCCCCCACCACCGCCGTCGCCACCGCAACCGGCGTACCCCGCGTCGCCACCACCACCATCAACTAGCTCTGGCTCGTGCCCGAATCTGCAAGTGTGCGTCAATGTGCTGAACCTGCCGATTCTCAGTCTCGGCTTGTTTGCGAATGAGTGCTGCCCGCTGCTCTACGGGTTGGCCGACCTGCAAGCTGCCGCGTGTCTCTGCGACGTCCTCGGCGGCGTCCTCGGCCTCCGCCTCGACGTCGTGCTCCTCCTCAACCAGTGCAACATTCGCTGCGAATCCACCTACACCTGCCCGCGCTGATCGATCAACCGTACACATATATGTGCTCTTTGCAAGTTTGCGTTCCAGTTCATCTTATATCTCAGTCTTGTGCATGAATGCATGCAACGGTGTTCACTAGGTAGGTACATGCGTAATCGTAAAAGTGTGTCGTGTTGTGTTGTTGGAATTAATACTGTACCAAACATGCATGCATATGTAAGTGGAATAAAAGTACGTTGAAGTTGTCTAACAATGTGCTTATATCATCTGGGATATTCATGTCTTTGTATCATCTGAGATGTCCGGGCTGTGCATGCATGAAAGCTTCTGATTTTCCTTTTCTTTTGATGAAGAAGGATAGAAAATTACGTGAAAACCAAGTTTCGGTGGAAACCGATGAAAACTACTAGGAACAATGTTTTAATGTCTCGAAAAAATCTCAATGGGCATCAATACAACATGGGGTACTATCTTTGTGATGGCATCTATTCCATACTCATCAGAATAACTCATGGTGGGTGCTGCATCTAGAGCCAGAGTTAAGGGCCCATTAGTTTGGACTAGAGCCACTCTCTAGTGCAAGATCTATTCCTTGCTTATTGTGACGACATCATAGGTCTCGTCCGCAGCGCCCATACTTTGTGGTGTGTCAAGTTTGTGGTGTCCAAATAAATGACACACGTAACCGGGGATTTGTATCATCATCTGAAATACTGTACCGGGCGCCTATATGCCCCTAGCTTGTATGATCTGAAATCTGATGAAGTTGTGTAAACTCGAGATGTGTGTTACATATATATTGCCGCGTCATAGTCCACTCCTAAAACATTGAACTTGCACCGAGATCAAAGCCAACCCTAAGTTTTATATGGATCGTAGGAAGAGAAACATAAATAAATTGGATCAAGGATGGATGAATTTAGTATTGACGAGCGACTTGCATACACATGGCAAGGGAGCTGTGATGTGATACCATGCAGCAGCGATGTTTATATCGGCTGGCAGTTCATATCATCCTTACATCCAGTTACAGACCCAAAAACTTCTTGAAGCATATCAAAATGTTTAGAGTTGCATCTTCTTTGCATGGAAGTCATTGTAAAAGAAGTGGATGCTGCTTATGACTTGGTGCGACCTTTGTTGTCTTGCACAACTCCTCGGAGTAAAGTAAAAAAGGCCGTGTTTATTAGTCTTTGTTGTCTTGCACAACTCCTTTCCCTGCTCAAACATTACTGTTACATATTTTGGGTGGCTGATGTTGTTTGGGTATCATTTTTTGCGTTTTCCTTTTGTCTCATTTTTTCCCTTTTAACCTTTTCTCGTGTTTTTTATGTTTTGCCTTTTCAAATTTTATTTGCATCCATTTTACTTTGTTCATTTTCTGCCATGTTTTTGTTTTTTCATTTGTTTTCTTATGCTTTTGGAAAAATACCGGAATATCCATATTTAATTATTTAAAGCATATGAACATATATTTAGATGTTCATGAATAACTCTTCTTCAGAACATGTTTTTGGATATTTAGAAATACATTTTAAACATGAGATGGCCACTTTGTTCAAATATATGCATATTTATGGTGAGGTACATGCACATTTTTAAAATTGATCTGCAACATGTGATTTTATCAATCTTTCAAACTAACCTTAACATCTGTTTCTGAAAAATATTAAATTAAAACCATACTTTCTAACAAACAAAACATATTAGTAGATGGCCTAGCCAATTAAGCATTAAGGATCTGTCAAGGCGTGCAATGCCACACTATTCTTCGCAGAAACGTTGAATATGATGACTCATTCATCCTTGCACAAACTAGAAATTTGTTAGCTACATATTAGTCCAGCGAAAAATAAAGCTAGATTCATCCGTGCATAAAGTAGAAATTATTTTTTTAGCTACAGATTAGTTGTACTGTGCGTTTTTGCGACAACAAACAGTACACTCATTTATTTTACCTAGATTAGAAGCTCCAACAGCGGCATACTGTTTTTTTCACAGATAGAATGCATATGATTTCACTTTTACTATTCTCAGTAGCTAACACTTTCAAAGTATTGATTATCTAAAATTGCATACTTACACGTGACATAAAAGTTTAGTACTCAAAGTGCGCAATTTTGCAAGAACTCGTACGTTTAGTCTAGGTGTTGATCCAATGATTGAAAAGATGACTGGAATATAAATATATTATAGAAAATTCAAAAATAGCAAATTATAACTCCCTGCTTCCCAAAATATAAGGCGCACTTGACTTTGCACGGTCTTTGATCCATGGCTTTAACCACTAATACTATCTCAAATTTTTCGTTTTACCGATTTAAAGAGCTCATCTCCATCTCATATTGAGATTTCGAGGCGCATTAAACATTTGCATGCATGAATTAAAAAGAAACTCACCAATGCATGCAATGCTCCTACTCATCTAGAGTACGAGATACATTCCTTCACTCACCATCTGTCTTGGTTGATGAGATTTCGTACTTGAGCCCTATAAATAGGAAAGGAGGGAGTGTATATTAAAGAACAAGGATTGAACATGTGTGTGTGTGTCTATATATATATATATATATATATATATATATATATATATATATATATATATATATATTCTAAACATACAATACGTGAAAATCATAGTCAAAGTTGTTTAACAAAGACAAAAAAGTCAACCGGCACTTTATATTTGGGAAAGAGGAGGTAATTTCTTCACCTGCCCTTGTTCACATGGCGGCCTAGCTCCATCACATGAATATTGTAGCTAGTTTTTTAGGGGGTATTTTAAGCTAGCTACTATAACAGTGTAATGCCCTTGTCAATATCGAGATTATTTTCCAGCGCCACCACTGCCCACTGGGGACGATATTTTAAGCTAGCTACTACAACAGTGTAATTCGCTTTTCAATATCGAAATTACTTTCCAGCACCACCACTGGCCACTGGGGACGAATAACAAATAATTAGACAGCTAGCCAGTATATAATAAACCAAAGTACGAGACGTATAGTGGACATCTCCTTCCGTGGTAGGAGCTTGCATGTGCATGCATGGCCACCTGGAGCCAGTATATTTGCATCCCGTGAACTTGCATATCAGTTTATGTGCCAGCTCGTAGCCCTATGATACATATATATTCCTTTGTCCAATTCTATGTGTGCTCTCAAGATAACAGCAAAATTTGTAAACCCATCAAACATATCTTATGGTTTTTGTTGGTTAGCAAAAAAATTAAGCTCCAATAATGGTACACTAGTGGTTGTACATATTTTTCCCAAATTACGGAAAGAGTCAAACTCGATATATCATGACGTGCTTGCCCTTGTTGCACAATGCACACTACATCCCGGCCTATAAATACCACCCCAAGCAACCAAAGAAAAGCATCACAAGCTAGCAAGCCCACCTAGCTCAGCCACAAGCCTAGCCAGTACACTCTAGTTGGCCACTTGCTTCATCAACATAGCAATGGCGCCCTCCACGCTCGCTCTCTTCCTCGCCCTGAACCAGGTCCTCTTGGCAGCCGTGCATGGCTGCGGGTCGTACTGCGGCAATACACCGGCCGTCCCAGTGCCAACATCACCGATCGCCGTGTCTCCGCCCGCCATCCCAGTCCCTGCCCCCGCCGACAACCGGAGGAGGCAGCGGCACCTGCTCGATCAACACGCTGAAGCTGAAGGTGTGCGCCAACGTACTGAACCTGCTAAAGCTCAACTTAGCCGTGCTGGCGAGCGACGACTGCTGCCCGCTGCTGGGCGGGCTCGCCGACCTCGACGTCGCCGTGTGCCTCTACACCGCCATCAAGGCCAATGTCCTCGGCATCAAGCTCAACGTCCCCGTCGACCTCGTTCTCCTCCTCAACCAGTGCGGCAAGACCTGCCCCGCCGACTTCACCTGCCCCAGCTGATCCACCCATCATCCCTCGAACCATGCATCACAAACCATGTGTCGTCGTCGTCATACTCGTCTTTGGTTTGCATGCCATCACACCCGTCACTCGTGCATGCATGCACGCTTACGTGTTCATTTCTTCCAGGGACTGCTTATAAGATAGTCGTTGATCATTGTATTCCGATAGGATATCTAAATGCATGGTTCGCATATTTGTAAAATGATATACATACGTGGAATAAAATGATTCAAGTTGTGTTAACTCAACCCGTGATATATTGCCAGCTTGTATGCAAGCATTATTGCGTGAATGATGATCAGATCCACATCTTGTACCTGATCATGGTGTCTATTCTTTGCTTTTGCGAGTTTCAACAGCAGCAACTCGTTTGGCATGATTCTCTTTTTGTTAAGCTTAAGCAGCACCACAAAGAACCATGCATCTGTGAAATAGAAGGATGGTTTGGATAATGTATCATGGGATCGATAAACTCAACTGTAAATCTTTTGCAGTGTAAAGCGAGTAAATTTTATTTGAACCAGATCTCTATGATGTTGCAACACTTTGACATAAATTTTGTCATTGTGATAATTTAATTTGAATCAAATTTCAGCTTCATAATTTCACGCTAAACTAAATGGCTGACCTGATCGGTTTTGACAATAGGGTCTTGGGCAGCAGCTCAAGCTAAAACCTGGCTCAAAGTGTCCAGAAAATAAAATCTGGCTCCCACCAGAATATCAAAATACCTGTTTTAAACAAAAATGTACTGTATATACACACATGAATGTAGTGTTGTTAGTGAAGTCATATAACATGGTCTAGCTAGATAAATCCCAGAAGGAAGAAGCTGGGTAGCCATACATCTAAATTTATGAATAGCTACCAATTATATATATGATCCAAAACTTCCAAATATATCAGTACATACAAATGTCTCTATTAAACTTACACATAAATACTTATCATGAGCATCATATGTTTTTATGAGCACGTAATTTGTGGATCCTTTGCATTGGGATTACTAAGTTTGAAAGAATGAAACTGTGTAGAAAAATGTCCTACATAGTCCTTTCAGATGAAGGAATAATTATCCTTGCAACAATTTCTAGGGACGTTCTCTATCTTTTAAATTCCTACGAAACTTATGTCAACAGTTGCTTTTCATGTGAATATATTGGTCAAAATTTACATATTTTAATATTATAAAAAATACAACAAATATAATGTTATTTTTTTCATTTAAACAACATTAACATTTCACATGCATATTGTGATTTAAAGTTGTTCAGGTTCGACTTTCGTATATCTAGAAGGACATGTATTTCCAAATGGGGGAGTATTTTTCTTGGGAAACTAGCAGTGGCATCTTAATACTACGCTTTCTAGTTCCCTCAGTTTCATGATCGTGTGTTACAACAATAGTATAGCCCCATTTACTTATTCTTGTAATTACCAAAACCAGTAAACCTTTAAAATACACAAGAGTGCTAGAAAACAGTTCAATTCATTCAATAATTTCATGAAAATAATAGGTTGCAATTCTATTCTTACAAAATATTGCAGAAAAACAACTACAAATTATATTGGTCCAGTCCCTTAATTGTGGCCCTCTCTGCATAAAATCCTCAGTACAGAAGGGATACATGGCAAAATTTTAGGGAGTTTTTAGGGTACATTGTACTACGGAATTTATTGTGTAGTAGTATTAACTTGACCCAATGGTTAATATATTTCGACTTGTAGTTAGGCTGAATGTCAACTTCGTAATTTCCCGTTAGCCTAATATCATGTTTGTTCTTTCAAATGTTACCGATCCTAATTAATCTATGATTGTTCTAACAATTACAGCCGCTGATGCAGTTAACACTTCACGACACGTGTTGCTGGCCATCGCCCACTGCCTGCCGCACACTGGAGCGTCTCCTCCACCGTCCCGGTGCTGCCTACGTGCCTCCGCCTGCTTCCCCCTCATCCAGCCATCCATCTGCCTGTCGTCGTCTCTTGGAAACGAGTTTATCACTCAACCTTCTAACGTGAGAACCAGTACTCACTATTAGAAAAAGGCCTACTAATGGCGCACCGGTTTTGCCTACTAATGGCGCACTACCGGTGCGCCATTACTAGCACGCACCGTGGGCTATACTAATGGCGCACTACATGGTGCGCCATTAGTATCTGGTATACTAATGGCGCATCACATAGAAGTCCGCCATTAGTAACATTTTTTTTCAAAAAAATTTTAAAATGTTCTTCAGAAATTTTTTTAATTTTTTTTTCAATTTTTTCTTAATCTCAGTTCACTATGGCTTAATCTCGGGTCAATATGCTTAATCTCAGGTCAAATCGCACTCCATGGTCAAACTTCCCAAAAGGTCACCCATCCTCACACTACTCCAGCCCAAGCACGCTTAACTTTAGAGTTCTATCCAACCCCAGCAACAGCTCACTTCACAGGCACTTGTTGATATATCTAGCATATCAATCCTGTTATACCTTGTTGATGTCTAGGACTTTGTTTGTTTATGACTATGATGAAATTTTGAAAAATATTTCAAACTTCCCGATCATATTACGTATCATTTTTTGAAAAAAAATTCAAAAAAAAATTCAAAACCAATTTTTTTCTGTTACTAGTGGCGCACCACATCCACGGTGCGCCACTAGTAAGTTTGAAATTTTTTGAATTTTTTTGCCGCTAGATCTTGAAAGCCCCGTAACTTTTTTCTGTTAGGTTTTTGGGGATTTTGAAAATGTTTAACGGGGTTCCCCAGTTAAATTTGGATGTAACTTTTCGAGTAGATGATTTTTCATATAAAAAACTTTTTCATCCGAGTTCGTATGCAAAAGTTATGCCCATTTTACAAATTTCCAGAGAGATTTTGCAAATAAAGTCGAAATTCATATTTGTAAATTTTCCCAAAAACTAGAGCACATATCACATGGGAAACATATTATCCTTTATTTTTTTGACATTTCCATCATTTTCTTTTATTTTTTCTAAAACTGAAAAGGCGATCCAGGGGGTGTGCATTCGGTGTTAAACTAGTAATGGCGCACCACCCCACGGTGCGCCATTACTAGTTTTGAAAAAAAAATAAAAAAATTGATATTTT
The DNA here is from genome assembly GCF_002162155.2 of Triticum dicoccoides. Lineage (NCBI taxonomy): Eukaryota > Viridiplantae > Streptophyta > Magnoliopsida > Poales > Poaceae > Triticum > Triticum dicoccoides. The sequence continues at coordinate 665,878,810 of NC_041387.1, read as the reverse complement.
TTTGATTTTTTTTGAAAAAAACTTAGTAATGGCGCACCAATGAAAAGTGCGCCATTACTAGTTAAAACTAGTAATGGCGCACCGAGACATGGTGCGCCATTAGTAACAAATTTTTTTTATTTTTTTTTATTTTTTCCAAAACTACTAATGGCGCACGACGGATGTGGTGCGCCATTACTATGTCAATTAGTAATGGCGCACTATGCAACGGTGCGCCATTAGTAACAAAAAAAATTTATGTTTTTTTTCAAAACTACTAATGGCGCATCACACACCAGATGCGCCATTAATAATATATTACTAATGGCGCACCGTGACATGGTGCGCCATTAGAATATAGTAATGGCGCACCACATCACAGGTGCGTCATTACTGGCCATTCCATCTATAGCCCTTTTTGTAGTAATGACTAATTCATATGGTACTTGACGTGTACTCCCTCCCTTCTAAAATAGATGACTCAACTTTGTACTAACTTTAGTATAGAGTTGAGTCATCTATTTTGAAACGGAACGAGTAGTATATACACTGGTTTCAGAAGTATAATAGAAAGGATGTGGTGCGATTTGGCTAGCTTGACCTCTGATTGTCTCAGGACTTGAGGCGCGGCTTAGGACATTCGCGATTAGTAGCTGCCTTCGATTGGAGATTTCTACCAATACTTCCGATGCAAACATCGAGACGAATTCGGCCCGGACAGGGCACGATTTCCAAAGCAAATCACGAATGGTAGCCGAGTTCATCCGTTGATAATATGAAATCCATAATCTACTTTAGCTCGCTTTTGGAGGGAACTTGGTGGAATTTTTCTTTGCTGTTTATAACAGTAAATTGCCTAATGTGCCCTTGATGTCCAAATATACTACCAGATTTTTTCCGTGTATTGTCAAATTCGGGCAGCTGGATCACAAAAAAAAGGCCCAGAATAATTTAATGTACTGTAAAGGACTCAAAATATGTACGCCCTCCGTACAGAAAAACAACATTTTGGACTTATCTTAAATGAAAGTTGAAAATTTCGACCACCAATTCTCTTTTATATCCCTCTCAACTAAAATCTATGTTATATTATTTTTTTTAAACTAGAAAATCATATGCTTAAATTTGTATTGGGAAGTTTAATTTATTTTGTTGTTGTTGTACCTCTATTTATGTATCAACTTGTGGTCAAAGTTACACTTCGTGTCAATGTTTAAAACATCAAAAATTTCGTGAACTAAGAAAGTACACTGGATAGGTAAATAATGGACGAAGACTGAAACCCATCCGCTAGAAACGAACTATTTTCGAGCGTTTGATGCTGAAAATATCAGTTCTTGTAAGGCCATTTGCACTCCATCCTGTCAGATACGCTCTACCTTTCTTGGATGTCAAGTTGTCAACTCTCTAGTTTGTGTCATAGTCTAGAAGTAATCCCTTCTAGTAGCAATCGAATTGACTCAATGTTTGTACATATACGGGAAGTTCTAGCAGCTAGAGAGAGCAATGTTTGGATGCATCCTCATTAGTATATCGCTCCACCACATGTACAGCTAGATATGTAGAGCCTCTCTGCCGAACTGATGGAGATCGACGTGCGTATATGTCTCTCGCTACCTAGGCGACCCTGCCGACATGGAAGGATATATGTCCATGCATACGTGAACTCTTGATCGACCATACAAAACTACAAGGAAAAAGAATAAACCTAACCAGTAATATATGTTAGAGTACCAGCACTGCACAAACTTCGAGACCACTTGCATAAACGATAAGGTAGAGATCCATTTGACAACGATCGATCGACGCGTGAATGAGCTGCGGATTCGTGCAAATAATCAGTAACTGGACGTGCGTACGTAGACGTTTAGCTGTTCCCGATCGATCGTGTGAAATGAAGAATAAAATGTCTCCGTTTGACCTAACAGCTAGTGTATATATTTTTTCTGAACATAACATCTAGTGTACGTAGAACGGCGTGCATGCATATATACTCCTTCCGTTCCTAAATAGTCTTTTCATATTTCAATAAGGACTACATACGAATTTATATAGATATATTTTAGAGTGTAGATTTACTCATTTTACTTCTTATGTAGTCCACATTGGGATATCTAAATAGACTTTTTTTTTAGGGAAACAGCAGGACTCTGCTGCGTATTTTTATTGATTTTTAAAAAAATATAGTACAAAGAATAAGGTCTGAAGAAAAGAAAACAAACTATACATCGAAGATACAAACAAAACTAAGGAAAGAAAGAAGAGATAGTAAACAACAAATACAACAGCAACATAGCAAGTTATCTAAAGGATTTGATCTGACACGTGGTCTCTGAACCATCGGAGAAAAGAAAACAAACTATATATCTAAATAGACTTATATTTAAGAACGGCGAAAGTAGATTTGGTCTGACACGTCGTCTCTGAACCATCGGATATCATGGGTCACCAAGCTAGGCCGCTGGCATGCGTGGCACGGCCAGCACGGGAGACTACCTGTTTATTCACTTTTACATGGTACTCCGTTCGTATTTTTTTATGGCCGACTTGAACTACATGGTCCGAACTAAGTTAAGCAATACCTAATTTGACACTTCAAAATCCTGACGGCTCGTCCATTAAAGATCACGAACACAAACGTTCTCAACAGCATGGCTGCCATGGGGCGGCATGACGACGGGTCTATTGTATTGCGGATCATGGTGTAACTCCACGGGCACATGTGATCGTCCAAAGATAAGCTGGCGATTGGACCGTCGATCCCATTGATTGGTGGGCGAGCACAATTGGGATCTCAGGTACTCTATTTCATCCCTTAATATTAGCCTTTCATATTTTGGGTCAAATTTTAAACATAAATTTAGCTAATATAATATGAGTTATAGTAGTAAAATAATATCATTTGAAACTTTGCTTGAATATGAATATAAAGATATATTCTTTATGCATGTAACTTGTATTTTATTAGTCAAATATATGATCAAAATGATATTATGAACCTGGACGAAGAAAGTATGTGCTAACGATGCCTCTCTTAGGGTTGGGTCACATGTTGTGGAGCGGATTAGTGTCACAAGGGAGCAACTTGCACTGCTACAAATGTGCATCCACCCAAAGTAAATAGTCAAACTGGTTTGTGAAATTTAAAATCCTATGGGAAAGGTACCCTCTTCTTGCTCAAGCCGTGGTTCGGCAGGACCCCGTTATGCGATGATTTCATGGCTCTCTTTGCGATCTGCTCGGATCCGATGCTCTTGGTTGCCTCGGCAGCCAACAATGGGAAGCATAACATCTTCTGACAAAAATTTGGCCCCAAGGAAACGTAAACATTTGCATATACAATTTGCCGGAGAGGGGAGCGATGGGGAAATTGCTCCCTCATTGTGGGGGTCCTTAATTGTTGTTTCTTGGCACCTGGCTCCCTGGGGCTCTATCCAGTCATGTCGTCATACCGTGCCTTATGCCATGCGCCAACCCTTGCATGGACCACACCTTTGTGGAAAGCGCCTCTTCCTCTGAAGATCAAAATCATCGCTTGGTAGAAGCTCCATGATTTCCTCCCCTTAGATGCTTAGCTGGCGCAACGGCTTATGTCGGGCAATGGATTTTTCCCTCTTTGTATGGCCCTTTCTGGGATCCACATTTTTAGTTCTTTTACCGGTGCTCGTTCATAGGGAGCTTTGTTCGTGAGTCTCCGGGGCCTGAGTGGTAGGCCTTTGAATTGGGCAAAAGTTCATAGAGGCTCAGTCCCAACGTATCGGTACGAGGAGGTGCATCTTCTAGGTAGTGTTCATCATGATGATCTAGACTCTACATAGTACATGTAACAAGATGGTTATCAAGCTGGTGTTTCTATGGTGCGCTTACGACTCTTGTAGTAGTGGTACCTTCTTTGTAGGAAGCGAGACAAGGACCGACTAGGGGCAGGCCACCAACTCGCTTCGCCCCCTGGCCAGTGATCTTTTGACTCCATTGATTCATGCATCACTTTTTATTTTGCATTTGGGCATGTTTATGTTGTCACCCTAGCATACCTCCTATTTTCTTTCATGTACTTGAACTACATGTCAGGATGTGGTGATTGCTTGATTTATAAAGTGGGAGGAAATCCTATTTCGAATAAAATGAGTGTGGTTTGAGTTTAGCAGGCGGAGGGTTTTAGATGATGTGCGGCTAGTAGTTTTATTTGGGTCTACACAGTTTAGGTTGTCCTTCATTATTGCCACTTACCAATAAAATAATATGGGAGCTTATAGTGGTACACATACTTGCATCCATGCACAGGAGAATTCATCACGACAAACCCTATTTTACAAGCATTGTTATTTTGGTGGTGTACATAGTTTCCATAGTTGTAAGACCTGAAAAGATGATAAAATCCCAGTTTATCCCTAGAAGAAGAGTAGAATACGCCTCAAGGGGTGATCGAGCAAATGTGATAGAAGTCTTTAAGAATCACCCCCGCGTAATGAAAATGGCCATCTATTTTCTTGGTTTTCTTGCAAACTCCTTCCCCTGCTAACATATTTCCATTTCAAACCAGGTTGTCCATTCGCTCATACACACTTTATACAAAGGAGAGTGGGTGTTTCTCCCAAAGTAAATATGCATGGGCGGGCTCACTCATGTTCTAAGTGTCATTTTTTGGGTTTTCACATTTGTGTGATATTTTCCTTTCAATTATTTTTTTGTGTTTTGCTTACTTTAAACTTGTATTTCATTTATGTTTACTTTGTTCATTGCCTATTTATATTTATTTTTTCATTTTCTCATCATTTGTATGTTTTCTTGTAAAGCATATGAATATATAGTCAGATGTGCAAGAATAACTCTTATTAAAAACATGTTTTTCGTACATAGGAATACATTTTAAACATGACCTGAGCACTTGTTGCAAATATGGATATTCATACTGAGGTACATGAACATGTCTGAATTTTCTCGCAATATATGATTTCACATCTTTTATTCACGCATTAACATTTGTATCGCAAATATATTATATAGAAAACATTTTTGCATAGAACTAAACTCTAATAGTAGACGGGCCGTACTCTGTGGCTGGCCGATTAAGGATCTTTCGAGGCAAAGTTCCCATTATCCTTCGCATAAAAAGTTGAATAGCATGACCCATTCATCCTTGCATACAAAAATAATATGTTAGCTACAAATCAGTCCATAAAAAAATTAAGCTAGATTCATCCTTGCATATACTAGTAATTAATTTGTTTTCTACATATTAGTAGTAGTGTCATGCAAACAACAGATACTAGATTCATTTATTTCAACTCGAAGCTCAACAGAGGTATACAATTTGTCCGCGGATAAAAAGAGCATATTTTCCCCTTTACTAAATCTCAGTGCCTTAAAACATTTTAAATCTGAGTACCTTAAATGCTACAGTATTACCTACTCAAAGAGCAGAAGCTTCATTCAAATTAAAGAGTGAAATAAAGTTTTAGTCTCCAAAGATTTAAAAAAATTAACTATACATTTATTTTTGACAGCAAAAATAGACAATTATCAATTTCTTCACGTGCCCTTATTCACACGGCGGTCTAGATCTATCACACACAAGAGTATTGTAAGCTAGCTATGATAGTGTATTTCCTTTGTCAGTGTTGGAATTATCTGTGAGCACCGCTGCCCACTGGTGTAGGATCAACTAATAATTAGACGGCTAGCTGTAGCGTACGTGTAACCAAAGGACGAAACATAAAGTAGACATCTCCTGCGCTGGTAGTAGCATGCATTTGTATGGCTACATGGAATAAAAACCGACATAATAATCTCCTAAATTTGTCTCTAGCGAACCTCAAGATCAGGTTATGCCAGCTGGTAGCGCTGCCGGATATATTTCAATTGTCACATAGTATGTGTGTCTTCTAGGAGAATGATCGCCTACCCATCGTCCATGTTTGCTTTGAGATTCATGCTATTTTTTTACTGTTGTCAAAACTTATCTTGTTTCATAAAGTTCCGTTAGTTGTTATTATTATTCCAAAGTGTATCACCATGTTTCGTTGTGTACAGACAAATAAGGGTGCACTTGTTTTAGATCGAGTTTGTTGCACAATGAAACATTATGATACACTTTAAAATGAGAGCAAAACCTAACATAACACGCTGAAACAAGACAAATTTGTCAAAACGAGGAAACACAACACAATTTCAAAGCAATGGTGGACGGTGGATCCATATAAATGATATCCCGGGCTAGAATATCATGTCTCATGCCTAAATTATTGTCGAATTTGTGAACCCATCAATAAATACATGCATATTGGAGTACATGGAAATTAGTTAACATTTTAAACTCCAATAATGGTACGCACGTAATATCGTACAATTATAGCAGTAGTAGTACTAATAGTAGCAGCAGCGCTAGTGGTGGAAAATAATGTTTTCAAATTACGGCAAGAGTCAAACTCAACTGATCATGACATGAACGATGCACTTGCACGTTACACCCCGGCCTAGTTATAAATACCACCCCAAGCAACCCAGGAAAAGCATCCCAAGCTAGCAAAGCCCACCTAGCGCTCAGCCACAAGCCAGTACACTCTAGCTAGCTACTAGTGTTATCCACATAGCAATGGCGCCCTTCAAGCTCGCCCTCTTCCTCGCCATGAACCTGGCCATCCTCTTGGCCGTGCATGGCTGCGGGTCATGCGGCAACACACCGCCCGTCCCAGTCCCAAGCCCGCCCATCGCCGTGCCCCCACCAGCTCCCGTGCCGTCTCCGCCTTCGTCCGGTGGCGGGGGCGGCACCTGCTCCATCGACACGCTGAAGCTGAAGGTATGCGCCAACGTGTTGAACCTGCTGAAGCTAAACCTCGGCGTGCCGACGGACGAGCAGTGCTGCCCCCTTCTGAGCGGCCTCGCCGACCTAGACTCCGCCGTGTGCCTCTGCACCGCCATCAAGGCCAATGTCCTCGGCATCAAGCTCAACGTCCCTGTCGACCTCGTTCTCCTCCTCAACCAGTGCGGCAAGACCTGCCCTGCCGATTTCACCTGCCCTAGCTGATCCATCCATCACAAACCATGCATTTCATACTTGCATCATCATCATCATCGCCGTACTTGCAATTACAATGTTTTCTCGTATACGCATGCACCTATATATTTCCTCGTAATTACAATATGTTATATGTCAGTCGCGTGCATGCATGGGCTCCCTCCCTCGTGCATGCATGCTTCAGGCATTCAGTTAGTCATTTGCCGTTACGGTATTCCAGTATTTGTAAAAGGGTATATGTGCGTGGAATAAAAAGTTTGTTCATGTTGTCTTTTTATTTTTTTGTGCGGGTGTTCTGGTTGTGTTAACTCGATCCGTGATCTGCCAGCTTGTATATATTGTACGAAGCATGATCAGATACACAGCTCTTCACATGTGTTGGCTGCTACTTCATGTTTCTCGTGGCCTCTCTTCTTTCCTTTGTCAGTTACAAAAGCGAGGTAACGTTTTTAAACTTGCCACGTGTTGGCGGCTACATCTTTTTTCTCATTGTGGCTACGAAGGTATTTCACAACATACTGTTATCAACAAATAAGAATCGTATGGTATCCAAATATAATGATACATAAGAATGTATGCATTAAACATATGCATACCTATTTATGTTGAGCATCGGATGTTTATATTAGCATATAATTTGTGGCTCTCGTTGGCTGGGTATCACTCGAAAAAGTTTGAAAAATGAAATGATGAAATTAAGTAGAACAATATCCTACAAAGCCCTTTTAGATGAATGAATTACTATCCTTGTAAAAAATTCCAAGGATGTTCTCTATCATTTAAATTCCTGAGAAATTCAGGTCTAGTACCAAACAAACCAATTTTTTTCAAATAATTAATGTACTCCCATCATTTGGATATATGTCTTTTAGGGATGGGTACGTCTTCAACATGCAACTTTATGAATATGTTGGTCGGATTTTACAGATTGCAATATAATAAAGAAATTACAACAAATCTGATGATATTATTTTCATCTAACCAACAATAATATTTCCCATGCATAGTCAGAGTTAAACTTGTTCAAGTCTGATTTTGGTATTTCTAGAAGAACAACTATTTCTAAATGGGGGAGCGATTTTCTTCGGCATCTACCAATGACATCTTAATCCAACTCTAGCTTATTCAATTTCATGATCATGTGTTACAAAATAGTCTACCTCGTTTACCTATTTGATCAATGGGAAATTACATTTTTACTAGAATAGAAGTGCTACCTATAATTACTTTATGTAATTCCATCAAATTATTGAAGGACATGAACTGTTTTCTTGCACTTTCACATATCACATATACTAGTTAAGTAGTTCATCCCTACTACTTTATTGATCTCAACATGCACATATGTCACCTCATCAGCATAACCACCTCAATTCTCTCAACATGCATGGGATGTTGATTATAAACAATATGAAAATCCCATTTCATCAACCTCACTAATTTTAGTACACTCAACATGCATGGGCAATAATACTTATATTCTTTAATATTTGCAACCATATAATAATAATATTCAATAAATAATATGTATTTTCAGTCTTCATTCTCATATTCAAATTCGGGACAACAAAACCGATCAAAATAATAATATATCGGACCCAATTCCTACAGCAACATGCGGGGGATCATCTAATTTATAAGGTTTTCTTGTTTGTACTTTTATAATTAAAAGTCGATGAAAGTAACTATAATTACACTTAGCCCAGTCCCAAAATTATGGTCTTCTCTGTGCAAAATTTTAGGTACAAAACTGATACATGACTACTACCTCAGTAAAAAAACGACGTTTTGGATCAAATTTTAAAGTTTTGACCACTCATTTTATTTTTAGTTATTTGATTATAAACTTGAAAATCATATGCATATATTTGTCTGGAGAAGTAGTTCCGGAATATTATTTTTTGTTCACACATTTAGTGAAATATTAATTTGAAGTCAATGTTACATTTTGTGTCAATGAAAAAAATCACATTCTGGTGAATTAAACGAGTACACCCAATAGGTAAATACGGTCGAAGACTGAAAGCCATTGATATCCATGAGAAAAGGACAATTTTCTAGGTGATGTTTTTTTAGAGCGGAGGCGCTTGGCCGACCATAAGAATGAGGCCCTTAAGTTTAATGCTACTAGTTCTAGAGTTTGCAGAAAATAAAAACGAAAAAGAAGGCAAGTGAAAAGGTTCGATACAAGCCATTAGAGCCAATACAAGCGATGCTGCCCAAGCCATCGAGATTAGCCACCGGAGCTGATGAACTTGGTTTTCTAGCAAATGATCCTGATGAAATATATCAGTTTTTGGAAGGCCATTTGCGTTCTTTCCTCTAACTTAAATATCAATCGGATACGGGCACACACTCCCTTTCTTGGATCTCAAATTGTCAACTCTCTTGTTAGGGTCATGGTCTTGAAATGATCCCTTCTTGTAGCAGTCGATTTGACTCAATTTTTGTACAGATATGTGAAATTGTGGATGCATCCACATTATATATTAATATCCTAGTACATCTCTCGACCATATAGACAGCTAGATATCGAGCTTCTCTCCCGAACTAATGGAGATCGACGTGCATATATGTATCCTGCTACCTAAGGCAACGCTGCCGACATGGAAAGATAATTATATATATCCCTGTGAACAGTTGAGCGACCATGCAAAACTACATGGAAAGAGAATAATTCTGACCAGTAATATATGTTAAAACTACATGCACCACACAGATTTCGAGACCACGACTACTTTCATGAATATATGGTCTATCAACTTGCATGTTCCATGGATTGTAGGCACAGCTAGTAATCCACCTAACAACGTCCGATTGACGCGTGAAATGGGCAGCAGATTCATCCAAAGAATCAGTAGGAGTAACTGGACGTACGCAGAGCTGGCTATGGCCCTCGATCGATCGTGTGAAACGGAGAATAAAAAGGTCTCCATTGGCCACAGCATGGAGACGCTATGTTTGACCTAACAGCTAGTGTACTACATGCGTCCATGCACGACTAAGTTTTCTTAACAGAGCCGGTACCTGCCGGTCAAGCATCCGCCGATGGTGTCATTTTGGAGATTTGTGTCATTTTTTTATTTATCAGATAGATGAATGGTAATACATGAATACATGTATTTGCGTCAGACAGATAGAGTTAGCTTTTACAGAGAAGAGAGAGGGGACTGGAGAGAACGGTGCATGCATGCATTCTCTCACCCCATGTACTGGACATGCATTTTATTTTCATCCTCATATTTCTAATGATTCATATCTTTTGGACCAAATGTCCATTACTGAAACTTCTTATATATTTGAATTCGTGGGTGAAGACCTTCAAAACATGATCAGTTTTGAATATATTTGAACTATTTTTTCATATATATTTCAATTACATTTGAAATTAGTTTCATAAAACATAAAAATGTTTCACTAGTTCATAGAAGTGATTTATACGGTTTCGAACATGTCACAAACTGGAATATGGAAATCACAAACACAATGAAAGATCTTTCATATATTATGAAAAGAAATTTTAATAAATTTTTAATAATCAATTCTGCACTGTTTTAACTGATTTGAAAAGATCAATATCACACATTTGAACACATAGGTTTCGGCCATTTCAAAGAACTGGCTTCATACATTTCATAAAACTGATTTCATTCACTAAAAAAACTTATTTTAGAAAACTGATTTCACTTATTTTAATGTAATCATTAGAAAGCAATTCACTCGTTCCAAGACTAGATTTCACTCACAAGATGAATTCACATATTTTAAAAAACCTATTTCACTATTTTTCACACACAAGATTAAGCAAATTGACAAACATACCGAAATATGTTTCATATATTTGAAAAATACATGTTTCATATATTTCAAAGAAATAGTGGAATGACTAGATTTCACTCATTAAAAGAAACTAGTTTCGTATATTTGAAATAACCAATTTCACATATTTTAAACAACCTATTTCACTATTTTTCAAACACAAGATTAAGCAAATTGACAAACATACCGAAATATGTTTCATATATTTGAGAAATGCATGTTTCATAAAAATTGAGTGAAATATTTAGACAACAACTTAGACGTGTTTGAAATAATCAATTTCACATATTTCAAATAACCTATGTCACATATTTCACTATTTTTTTATATTTCAATTATCTTTTAGATCGCTTTCATAAAACATAAAATTGATCTGCTATTTCATAAAAGTGTTTTTGACTGTTTAGCTAATATCAGTTAAAAAACCACTTCACTCATTTCAGAAATTGATTTCACACATTTCATAAGACAGATTACTCTCATTTGCAAATACCAATTTCACTGCAAATTTATGAAATATATTGAAATGTATTCCGGTCGTTAAAACTATCGGTTTCAAACACTGGAAAATTAGTTTCACAAAAAAAATTGGTTTTATTTCTCTTTTATTCAAATACTTATTTCACTCATTTCAAAAAACACACTGCACTCATTTACAAAATATATATTTCACCAATTTCACTAGTTTCAGGAAACACATAACATTCATTTTCAGAAAACATATTGCGCTCATTTCACTAGTTTCCAAAATAATTATTTAACAAATTTGAAACAATGCATTTCACTGATTTGGAAAACTGATTTTACTCATTTCAAGAACTGGTTTCAATCATTTTGAAAATTGTAATTTGAAATGAGTGAAATTGATATTTTGACATGATTGAAATAGTAAAATTAAACTATTTTAAATATATTCAAGAATGGTCTCATTCTAAACATCTTATGTTCAAGAATTTGAATATATGAAAATTTTGAATAATAGAACAATGCTGTAAAAAATATTGGCCATCTAAAAATGTAAACAAAAATAAAATGCATGGACTTGTTTGAGAGAGAGGAGAGATGCTACATGCATGGTACATCCCGCTGCAAAAAGTACAGCCACTCCTGACATGGGCCCTATTCATGTGACGATGATTTGACTATATACAAAAAATTAACTGCCTAAATACATGAGTATACATATGAATGGTCCCGCTTAGACACACATCGTAAAGCACGTGAATGGTGGATGGGTAGCCGGTAGCTCCCAGCACCTGTAAAAAACTTTGCGCGTCCATGCAGCTGCACCAGATCTCTAGGGACGGAAACCCATGCCATTGTTGCACCGCTCATTTTTCTCTAAACCATCGGATGCGCAACGGCTGCTGCAAGCCGACAAGTTCTTCTGCGAGGTCGGTGGGGAGCTGTCACAACTGACAATGAAATTGATCTCTCTAGTGATCTAAACGATCTACTTTTTCTTTACGGGGGAAGTACATCCGTGGAGGAAACAAAATGCCCGAGAGACAAGGCGCACAAGCCTTGGGTGATCCTGAAGTTCAGGATGCGACATGCGTGCATGCATGCTTCTGTACAACTATGTGTTTACATGTTAACATCCC
>NC_041387.1:665859129-665865845 GCF_002162155.2 Triticum dicoccoides | reverse complement strand
CATTTAGATTGGAACGGAACTCATGAAATATAGGCGACGGTAGTCCTTTGGTGAACAAACCTGCAAACTGGGAGCTCGAAGGAACATGAAGAACGCGAGCTTCACCGAGTGCAATGCAATCCAGAACGATGTGTAGATCAATGGCAATATGCTTCGTGTGTTGATGTTTAACTAGATTTGAAGCAAGATAGGAGGCACTGATGTTGTCGCGGTAAACAATTGTGTCTTGAGCAGGTGGTCGGCGACGCAACTCCTGCAGGAGCTGCCGAAGTCAACATGACTCAGGGAAACAGTTAGCCACACAGCGGTACTCTGCTTCGGCACTTGAACGCGACATGGTGGCTTGCAACCGAAAAAACAAATCCTCACACGCCCCTAGCTGTTGTCACTTTTCCTCTTACCACCATGACTGATGGTGGTCACGGTGTCCATCTATTCATGACGAATGTGAACATTACCAAGGCGGTGAGCTTGACAATCATACTCTAACACACACATGCGCCATCACTAACCTGTCCCCTGCACGGATTTGTAATTCCACATATTTGTAAAGATGGTGGGTGACTCTCCTGTCTCATCTACACTTGGTACACCACCATCCACACTGACTTGTAACTATAAAGACTTGTGATGATGGTGGGCCGCACCCCTTCTCATCAACATTTAGTGGGCATGTTGGCATATTCAATCAATATAGGCATATGCATGTGAGATTTCACATGACAAAAGACATGGTTTTTTATGAGGTGTATGAACTTGTAGAAAACAGGGCTTTCGTCCAAACTCAATATATACATTAGTCCTAGTTGCATCACGAACCGGGACTAATATGAGCATTAGTCCCGGTTCGAGCGGCTAAGGCGTCGGGAAGGCATTAGTCCCGGTTCAAATGGGACCTTTAGTGCCGGTTTAAGACACGAACCTGTTGGAAATATGCCCTAGAGGCAATAATAAAATGGTTATTATTATATTTCCTTGTTCATGATAATTGTCTATTGTTCATGATATAATTGTGTTATCCGGAAATCGTCATACATGTGTGAATACATAGACCACATCATGTCCCTAGTGAGCCTCTAGTTGACTAGCTCTTTGATCAATAGATGGTTACGATTTCCTGACCTTGGAAATTGGATGTCATTGATAACGGGATCACATCATTAGGAGAATGATGTGATGGACAAGACCCAATCCTAAGCATAGCACAAGATCATGTAGTTCGTCTGCTAGAGTTTTTCTAATGTCAAGTATCATTTCCTTAGACCATGAGATCGTGCAACTCCTGGATACCGTAGGAATACTTTGGGTGTACCAAACGTCACAACGTAACTGGGTGGCTATAAAGGTGCACTACAGGTATCTCCGAAAGTGTCTGTTGGGTTGGCACGAATCGAGACTAGGATTTGTCACTCCGTATGACGGAGAGGTATCTCTGGGCCCACTCGGTAATGCATCATCATAATGAGCTCAATGTGACTAAGTAGTTGGTCACGGGATCATGCATTACGGAACGAATAAAGTGACCTGCCGGTAACGAGATTGAACGAGGTATTGGGATACCGACGATCGAATCTCGGGCAAGTAACGTGTCGATTGACAAAGGGAATTGTATACGGGATTGATTGAATCCTTGACATCGTGGTTCATCCGATGAGATCATTGTGGAACATGTGGGAGCCAACTTGGGTATCCAGATCTCGCTGTTGGTTATTGGCCGGAGAGATGTCTCGGTCATGTCTGCATAGTTCCCGAACCCGTAGGGTCTACACACTTAAGGTTCGATGACGCTAGGGTTATAGGGAATAGATGTACATGGTTACCGAATGTTGTTCGGAGTCCCGGATGAGATCCCAGATGTCATGAGGAGTTCCGGAATGGTCCGGAGGTGAAGATTTATATATATGGGAAGCCCAATTTCAGTCATCGGAAAGGTTTCGGGGTTTATCGGTATTGTACCAGGACCACCGAAGGGGTTCCGGGGGTCCACCTGCCCCAAAGGACCTAATGGGTTGTAGTTGGGTGAGAACCAGCCCCTTAGTGGGCTGGTGTGCTCCCCCAAGGGCCCAAGGCACCCCCCAGTTAGAAACCCTAAGGGGGCCGCCGCCCCCCCTCTAGATGGATCTAGGGGGGCGCCCCCCTCCCCTTCTCCTATATATAGTGGGGGTTTTGGGGCTGCCAGAGACACGAGTCTCCCTCTCTCTTGGCGCAGCCCTACCCATCTCCCTCCTCGTCTCTCGCAGTGCTTAGCGAAGCCCTGCTGGAGTGCCACGCTCCTCCACCACCACCACTCCGTCGTGCTGCTGTTGGATGGAGTCTTCCCTAACCTCTCCCTCTCCCTTGCTGGATCAAGGCGCGGGAGACGTCACCGGGTTGCACGTGTGTTGAACGCGGAGGCACCGTTGTTCGGTGCTAAGATCGGATTCGGCCGCGATCTTAATCGCTTCGTGTATGACTCCACCGACCATGTTCTTGCAACGATTCCGCATCGCAATCTTACAAAGGGAAGAAGATGCAGTCCCCTCTCGTAGCTAGTAAACTCCATAGATTAATCTTGGTGATGCGTAGAAAATTTTAATTTCTGCAACAATCCCCAACAGTGGCATCATGAGCTAGCTCTATGTGTAGTTTCTATGCACGAGTAGAACACAAGTTGTTGTGGGCGTCGATTTTGTCGATTTAAACTTAGGTTATATATATATGCCGAGTAAAATTCCCGGCTTATAGTACTTATTAGGTATAAACCGGGTGCCATGACAAAAAAGACTCAGCTTATACCTAAGCCGTGTGTTTACACGAGGCACCCGGTTTCATAAAAGTAATATGACGGCCAGTCGGATGTTAACAGCCACGTATCGCCGTTTGTGTAAACCGAGGACCGAGGTGAGCCACACGGTTTATACATAAACCAAGCACCGAGGTGAGCAGCCCGGTTTATACATAAACCGAGAGCCGCGATGCGCCGCCCAGTTTATATATAAACCGAGGGCTGTCGTGACTCGTGAGCTGCCCGGTTTATACATAAACCTAAACCGAGGGCAGTTGTGGGCCACCAGCGGTATATGTACACGTATGTATATCCCTCTGTAAACATTGAAAGTGACAAGAATAAACGAAAATAAGCAAGCCCGATTCGAACTTGTGGCAATACACCGGTTTTGTGTGTGCGCATGTGTACAATAAACGAAAAGAACCAGATTCAGGAGCTGTGTACGTGTGTTCCTTAAGGCAAGAATCAATTATCTTGATGCTTGTACTGCGCAAGGATACTTGAAAGAAAAAAGCGTCGGCACGACCGTCGCCGTGGTGGACTGCTGCTCCTGCTCCGCTGCTGCTTGCCGCCGCTGCTCCTCCACTGCTGCTGCTCCCTACTTCTGCCACTTGCTGCTCGCTGCTGCTACTCCGCCGCTGCTGCTCGCTGCTGCTGCTGCTCCTCCGCCGCTGCTTGCCGCCGCAGTTACTCCCAACTGCTGCTACTTGCTGCTCCGCTGCTACTACTCACGAGGAAGGAAGAGAGGAAGAGGTGGAGAGGAGGACGAGAAAAGAAGGGACGAGGACCAGCTTGGCCGAGAGGAGGAGCAGTGGTGGCGAGGCGAGCCAGAGGAGGAGTGTCGACGGCGAGGCTAGCAAGAGGAGTAGCGGCGGCGAGGCAAGCGAGAGGAGGGGCGATGGCAGCTGCGTGCAAGATGGGTTTGTGCGGCGGAGGAGAAACGAGAGGAGATAAGGAGAGGGAGAGATGGGGAGAGATAAGATAGGTATTCAGAGCCGTTCGATCAAAGCCCGATCCAACGGTCATAACCCATAATCCGTGGGAAGCCTGTATTGACCAATCAGAATGCAAGGATATAAGTCGTGTGTTTTCTTTAACGGCACTCAGTTTATAGATGGGTAACTACTCACAGCCGTCCGACTAAAGGAATCCGACGGTCCTGACGCGTAATCCGTGGGAGGCCTACACTGACCAATCAAAATGCAAGATTGTAAGCCGGGTATTTTTGAGGCACTCGGCTTATAATGGGATAAGCCGAGCGCATAGAAAAAAACAATGCAATTTTTGAATTTTTTACTTTTACTCCGCACTTTCTTTTTGAATAAGGGCTCAACATAAACTGGTCAATAACAAACATGATTTATTAAGACATTCTCGATGACCTTTTCATCAATTTGTATTATAATTTTTAATTATATTCATTAAATACCTATAAATACATATAATGATGTAAATATAGTAAACGGACCCCGAAATATGCCTAGTTTTGATATAGATTGTACAATGGTGCATCATGAGTATAAAACAAAACTCAAGGCCAACAGTGAAGCATCGGTCATATCGCCTTTAAACATGATATGTTCCCTCTCAAAACCATATATCTTACTCGGAACGTGTTCGGTTTGTGAAAGAAGTGTGGGGCTCGTTGCTCCGTCGGCCTTGAAACTTTTTGTGCTTTCAAAGGAGGCCATGTTATACGTGCGAGGCCCTGGCATCTTTCGGGCCCACCCTCAATATTTGAGACATTTATTACATTCCTATGGTTTTAATGCGGGAAAATTGCAGATCTCCACAGTGGCCACATTACATCATGTCCAAAAGTGGTGTGGAAAATTTTGTATGGTGTCTTTGCGACATGTGTAGGCCCTGTGGCGCCGAATGAGGGGCAGGCTCCGCCACCGAGGGGCGAATGTACCTCGGGGGCATGAATGACGCAATCATTCAAATCCATGGAAAATCATACGATGTCGTAAATACTCGGAACCTGGCACGGTGTCGTCATATGGCCCCCGTAGGATGTGGGAAAAATATGAGTGTGTTTTCTCATAAGCCTGACCGGAGGCTGCTTGTAAAATGTACCTTCTCGAAGCTAGTATCTAATTATCAAGAGGGAACGTGTCTGGTTTGGTAAGGAAGTGCAGGTCATGTTGCTCCCTTGGCCTTGAAACTTCTCGTGCTCTCAGAGGAGGCCATCGAATGCCACCTGCCAGGACCCCGCATTTTTTGGACCCTCCTACAATATTTGGGGAATTTATTGCCTTGCTAGGGTTTCAACTTCGGAAATTGCAGATCTGCAAGGTGGCACATGAAATCATGCCCAGAAGCAGCATGGAACTATGTGATGTCTTTTTGACATGCGTAGGCCTTGTGCAGACGAGGAAGGGGCAGGCCCAACCATCGGGGGTGGGGGAGGCGAAATTACCTCGGTGGCATGCCTGATCCAACCGTTTAAATCCTTGAAAAATCATACGATGCCGGAGATCCTCGGGAGCTGGCACGGTGTCATCACAATTCCTTGTAGGGAGTGGTAAAAGTTTGGGCGTGTTTCGAATAGGCCTCACCCGAGGCCGCTTGTAAACTACAGTATCTCCAAGGTAACCCCTGTGTATCGAGAGGGAACGTGTCTGGTTTGTGAAAGAAGTGAGGGACATGTTGCTTCGTTGGACTTGAAACTTCTTCTGCTCTCAAACGTTGCCATCGAATGATATGTGCGAGGCTCCCGCATTTTTTGGACCAGATAGTAATATTTGAGACATTTATTGCACTCCTACAGTTTCAGCGCCGGAAATTGTAGATCTGCAAGTCGGCACATGAAATCATGCCAGAAGCGGCATGGAAGACCCTATGTCATGTCTTTGCACCATGCTTAGGCCTTGTGCCGACAAGGGAGTGGCAGGCCCAGCCACCGGGGGCAAAATTACCTTGGCGGCATGCCTGCTCCAACGGTTTAAATCCTCGGAAAATTGTATGATGCCGGAAATCCTCGGGAGCTGGCACAACATCATCACATGGCCTCTATAGGGTGTGGTAAAAGTTTGGGAATGTTTCGAATTGGCATCACCTGAGGCCGCATGTAAATTACACCATGTCAAAGGTAGTCTCCAGGTACTGAGAGGGAACTTGTCGGGTTTGTGAAGGAAGGACGGGTCATGTTGCTCCATTGGTCTCCAAACTTCTCGAGGTCTCAAAGGTAGCCATTGAATGACATGTGGCAGGCCCCGTGCAATTTTCGGACACACCTCTAATATTTTAGACATTTATTGCATTGCTAGGATTTTAGTGCCGGAAATTGTAGATCTACAAGGCGACACATGAAATCATGCCCGAAAGAGGCATGAAAAATCCTATCTGATGTCTTTGCAACATGCGTAGGCCTTGTGCAGGTGAGGGAGGGGCAGGCCCAGCCACCGGGGGGGGGCGAAATTACCTCGATGGTATGCCTGATCCAATCGTTCAAATCCACGGAAAATCATACGATGCCGAAAATCCTCGGGAGCTGGCATGGTGTCATCACATGGCCTCTGTAGGGTGTGGTAAAAGTTTAGGCGCGTTTTGAATAGGCCTCACCTGAGGCCGCTTGTAAACTACACCATCTTCAAGGTAGTGTCTGGGTACCGGGACAGAACATGTCGGGTTTGTGAAGAAAGTGTGGGACTTGTTGCTCCGTTGGCCTCGAAACTTCTTGTGCTCTCAAAGGAGACCATCAAAGGACACATGCCAGGCCCCCGCATTTTTCGGACCAGCCCGTAATATTTGAGGCATTTATTGCACTACTAGGATTTCAACGCCAGAAATTGCATATCTACAAGGCAACACGTGAAATCATGCACTGAAGCGGCATGGAAAATCCTATGTAATGTCTTCAATAGTGGCAGAGCTTCTTGGGGGCCAACCTGGGCCATAGCCCTCCAGACCCCCCCCCCCCTCCCTAGCTCATGGCCCACCCATG
>NC_041387.1:665833998-665858736 GCF_002162155.2 Triticum dicoccoides | reverse complement strand
CACCCATGATTTCCGCTCAAGCTCCGCCACTGGTCTTCGCGACACATGTAGGCCTTGTGGAGATGAGGGAGGGGCAGGCCCAACCACCGGCTTACATTGCTTTGTCGAGCGCTCGTGTTTTGGCTCTCGACGAAGAGCCAAACACTCGGCGTAGAGTGAATATTCAGTAATGACTTTTGCATGCGATCCTAATATGGGTACGCTAGGGGGTCGAAACAGTACAAGGCCATCAAGTGGCGGTAAATTGAAGGTTTCAAAAATAAGGCCCATGAAAACTAGTTGGGAGAAAATTGGTGAGAAATTAGTAATAATTATGTAGTAAATATAAATTCAATGAAAATCATTTTAAACCAATTTCGCATAATTGTAATGAGCTGCCAAAAAATTGCAAAAATATAAGCCCAGTGCTTTCATTTGGCACACAACTTATATACCCTGTAAACCGAGTGCTTTCATTTGGCACACGGCTTACATGCCACGTAAGCCGAGTGCTATCTTTTGACACACGGCTTATAGACTGCTCCGTGATGGCTCTGTCAGCCACCTCCGTTGTAGACACATGGCAGACATCTTTGCCGACCGTGAGCTGTAAGCCGGGTGCTATTCATAGTAGATACCGTGTGTTTCCTGTAGGCCGAGAGCTTTTTTGGAACACTTGGCTTATAGATGGCCATGAGCCGAGTCCTTTGTGTTTGCCGGGTATTTTTTTTCCTAGACTCAGTTTAAAGGGACATAAGCCGGGTACCCGAAAAAAGCTCACGGCTTATAGGCTAAGACATGGGAAAGAAGAATTTTCCTGTAGTGTAATTACTTTACTTTATTGCTAAACCGTTAGCTATAGTAGTAGAAGTAATAGTTGGCGAAACAACTTCATGATGACACGATGATGGAGATCATGATGATGGAGATCATGGTGTCATGCCGGTGACGATGATGATCATGGTGCCCCGAAGATGGAGATCAAAAGGAGCAAGATGATATTGGCCATATCATGTCACTATTTGATTGCATGTGATGTTTATCATGTTTTGCATCTTATTTGCTTAAAACGACGGTAGCATAAATAAGATGATCCCTCGCTTAAATTTCAAGAAAGTGTTCCCCCTAACTGTGCACCGTTGTGAAGGTTCGTTGTTCCGAAGCACCACGTGATGATCGGGTGTGATAGGTTCTAACGTTCGCATACAATGGGTGTAAGCCAGATTTACACACGCAATACACTTAGGTTGACTTGACGAGCCTAGCATGTACAGACATGGCCTCGGAACACAAGAGATCGAAAGGTCGAACATGAGTAGTATAGCAGATACGATCAACATGAAGATGTTCACCGATGATGACTAGTCCGTCTCACGTGATGATCAGACACGGCCTAGTTGACTCGGATTGTGTATCACTTAGATGACTGGAGGGATGTCTGTCTGAGTGGGAGTTCATTAATAATTTGATTAGATGAACTTAATTATCATGAACTTACTCTAAAATCTTTACAATATGTCTTGTAGATCAAATGGCCCAAGCTAATGTCAACCTCAAATTCAACGCGTTCCTAGAGAAAACCAAGCTGAAAGATGATGGTAGCAACTATACGGACTGGGTCCAAAACTTGAGGATCATCCTCATAGCTGCCAAGAAAGCATATGTCCTTGAAGCACCGCTAGGTAAAGCACCCGTCCCGGCGAATCCAGACGTTATGAACGCCTGGCAGTCATGTGTTGATGATTACTCCCTGGTTCAGTGCGGCATGCTTTACAGCTTAGAACCGGGGCTCCAAAAGTGTTTTGAGAAGCACGGAGCATATGAGATGTTCCAAGAGCTGAAAATGGTTTTCCAAGCTCATGCCCGGGTCGAGAGATATGAAGTCTCCGACAAGTTCTACAGTTGTAAGATGGAGGAGAATAGTTCCGTCAGCGAACACATACTCAAAATGCCCGGGTTGCACAATCGCTTGTCTCAGCTGGGAGTTAATCTCCCGGATGACGCGGTCATTGAAAGAATCCTTCAGTCGCTTCCACCTAGCTACAAGAGCTTTGTGATGAACTTCAATATGCAGGGGATGGAGAAAACCATTCCTGAGGTGTATTCAATGCTGAAATCATATTGTCGACGGTGTACCATCAGTTATATGGAAATCCGACGGTGAACTATAATATCCGACTGTAATTTGACCCTCGGTTATAATGAAAAATCTAGTAGTAGTGCCAGCTTTGAGCATGAACATTGTATCTGGATCTCGTTTAATGCGAGATGGCTACTCATTTAAATCCGAGAATAATGGTTGCTCTATTTATATGAGACATATGTTTTATGGTCATGCCCCGCTGGTCAATGGTTTATTCTTAATGAATCTCGAACGTGATGTTACACATATTCATAGTGCGAATGCCAAGAAAAGTAAGGTTGATAATGATAGCCCCACATACTTGTGGCACTGTCACCTTGGTCACATTGGTGTCAAACGCATGAAGAAACTCCATGCAGATGGACTTTTGGAGTCTCTTGATTATGAATCATTTGACACGTGCGAACCATGCCTCATGGGCAAAATGACCAAGACTCCGTTCTCCGGAACAATGGAGCGAGCAACCAACTTGTTGGAAATCATACATACTGATGTGTGCGGTCCAATGAGTGTTGAGGCTCACGGTGGCTATCGTTATGTTCTCACCCTCACTGATGACTTAAGCAGATATGGGTATGTCTACTTAATGAAACACAAGTCTGAGACCTTTGAAAAGTTCAAGGAATTTTAGAGTGAGGTTGAAAATCAACGTGACAGGAAAATAAAGTTCTTATGATCAGATCGTGGAGGGGAATATTTGAGTCACGAATTTGGCACGCACTTAAGGAAATGTGAAATTGTTTCACAACTCATGCCGCCTGGAACACCTCAGCAAAATGGTGTGTCCGAACGTCGTAATCGCACTCTATTGGATATGGTGCGATCTATGATGTCTCTTACCGATCTACCGCTATCATTTTGGGGTTATGCTTTAGATACTGTCGCATTCACTTTAAATAGGGCTCCGTCCAAATCCGTTGAGACGACACCGTATGAATTATGGTTTGGGAAGAAACCTAAGCTGTCGTTTCTAAAAGTTTGGGGATGCGATGCTTATGTCAAGAACCTTCAACCTAAAAAGCTCGAACCCGAGTCAGAAAAATGTGTCTTCATAGGATACCTGAAGGAAACCATTGTGTATACCTTCTACCTCAGATCCGAAGGCAAGATCTTTGTTGCCAAGAACGGGTCCTTTTTGGAGAAAGAGTTTCTCTCGAAAGAAGTAAGTGGGAGGAAAGTGGAACTTGATGAGATGACCCCTCTCGAACCAGAGAGTAGCACAGCGCAAGAAAATGTTTCTGTGGTGCCTGCACCGACTAGAGATGAAGTTAATGATGACGATCATGATCAAGTTACCACTGAACTTCGTAGGTCCACAAGGAGACATTCCGCACCAGAGTGGTACGGCAACCCTGTCCTCGAAATCATGTTGTTAGACAACGGTGAACCTTCGAACTATGAAGAAGCGATGGTGGCCCAGATTCCAACAAATGGCTTGAAGCCATGCAATCCGAGATAGGGTCCATGTATGAAAACAAAGTATGGACTTTGACAGACCTGCCCGATGATCGGCGAGCGGTAGAAAATAAATGGATCTTTTAGAAGAAGACGGACGCGGATGGTAATGTTACCATCTATAAAGCTCGACTTGTCGCTAAGGGTTATCGACAAGTTCAAGGGGTTGACTACGATGAGACCTTCTCACCCGTAGCGAAGCTGAAGTCCGTCCGAATCATGTTAGCAATTGATGTATTCTATGATTATGAAATATGGCAAATGGATGTCAAAACGACATTCCTTAACGGCTTCCTTAAGGAAGAATTGTATATGATGCAGCCGGAAGGTTTTGTCGATCCTAAGAATGCTGACAAGGTATGCAAGCTCCAGTGCTCAATCTATGGGCTGGTGCAAGCATCTCGGAGTTGGAACATTCGCTTTGATGAGATGATCAAAGCGTTTGGGTTTACACAGAGTTATGGAGAAGCCTGTGTTTACAAGAAAGTGAGTGGGAGCTGTGTAGCATTTCTCATATTATATGTGGATGACATACTATTGATGGGAAATGACATAGAATTCTTGGAAAGCATAAAGGCCTACTTGAATAAGTGTTTTTCAATGAAGGATCTTGGAGAAGCTGCTTACATATTAGGCATCAAGATCTATAGAGATAGATCGAGATGCCTCATAGGTCTTTCAAAAAGCACATACCTTGATAAGATATTGAAGAAGTTCAATATGGATCAGTCCAAGAAGGGGTTCTTGCCTGTATTTCAAGGTGTGAGATTGAGCACGTCTCAATGCCCGACCACGGCAGAAGATAGAGAAAAGATGAGTGTCATCCCCTATGCCTCGGCCATAGGGTCTATTATGTATGCCATCCTATGTACCAGACCTGATGTGAACCTCGCCGTAAGTTTTGTAGGAAGGTACCAAAGTAATCCCGACATGGAACACTGGACAGCGGTCAAGAACATCCTGAAGTACCTGAAAAGGACTAAGGATATGTTTCTCGTTTATGGAGGTGACGAAGAGCTTGTCGTAAAGGGTTACGTCGATGCTAGCTTCGACACAGATCTGGATGACTCTAAGTCACAAACCGGATACATGTATATTTTGAATGGTGGGGCAGTCAGCTGGTGCAGTTGCAAGCAAAGCGTCGTGGAGGGATCTACATGTGAAGCGGAGTACATGGCAGCCTCGGAGGCAGCACATGAAGCAATCTAGATGAAGGTGTTCATTACCGACCTAGGAGTTATTCCAAATGCGTCGGGGCCGATGACTCTCTCTGTGACAACACTGGAGCTATTGCCCTTGCCAAGGAGCCCAGGTTTCACAAGAAGACCAGGCACATCAAGTGTCGCTTCAACTCCATTCGTCAAAATGTTCAAATGGAGACATAGATATTTGTAAAGTGCATAGGGAGTTGAATGTCGCAGATCCGTTGACTAAACTTCTTCCACGGGCGAAACATGATCAACACCAGAACTCAATGGGTGTTCGATTCATCACAATGTAACTAGATTATTGACTCTACTGCAAGTGGGAGACTGTTGGAAATATGCCCTAGAGGCAATAATAAAATGGTTATTATTATATTTCCTTGTTCAGGATAATTGTCTATTGTTCATGCTATAATTGTGTTATCCGGAAATCGTAATACATGTGTGAATACATAGACCACAACATGTCCCTAGTGAGCCTCTAATTGACTAGCTGTTGATCAATTGATCGTTACGGTTTCCTGACCATGGACATTGGATGTCATTGATAACGGGATCACATCATTACGAAAATAATGTGATGGACAAGACCCAATTCTAAGCATAGCACAAGATCGTGTAGTTCGTCTGCTAGAGCTTTTCTAATGTCAAGTATCATTTCCTTAGACCATGAGATCGTGCAACTCCCGGATACCGTAGGAATGCTTTGGGTGTACCAAACGTCACAACGTAACAGCGTGGCTATAAAGGTGCACTACAGGTATCTCCGAAAGTGTCTGTTGGGTTGGCACGAATCGAGACTGGGATTTGTCACTCCGTATGACGGAGAGGTATCTCTGGGCCCACTCGGTAATGCATCATCATAATGAGCTCAATGTGACTAAGTAGTTGGTCACGGGATCATGCATTACGGAACGAGTAAAGTGACTTGCCGGTAACGAGATTGAACGAGGTATTGGGATACCGATGATCGAATCTCGGGCAAGTAACGTGCCAATTGACAAAGGGAA
Organism: Triticum dicoccoides; assembly: GCF_002162155.2. Classification (NCBI taxonomy): domain Eukaryota; kingdom Viridiplantae; phylum Streptophyta; class Magnoliopsida; order Poales; family Poaceae; genus Triticum; species Triticum dicoccoides. Next base: position 665,852,944 of record NC_041387.1, on the reverse strand, counting down.
TTGTATACGGGATTGATTGAATCCTTGACATCGTGGTTCATCCGATGAGATCATCGTGGAACATGTGGGAGCCAACATGGGTATCAAGATCCCGCTGTTGGTTATTGGCCGGAGAGATGTCTCGGTCATGTCTGCATAGTTCTCGAATTCGTAGGGTCTACACACTTAAGGTTTGGTGACGCTAGGGTTATAGGAAATAGATGTACGTGGTTATCGAATGTTGTTTGGAGTCCCAGATGAGATCCCGGACGTCATGAGGAGTTCCGGAATGGTTCAGAGGTGAAGATTTCTATATGGGAAGTCCAGTTTCAGTCATCGGAAAGGTTTCGGGGTTTATCGGTATTGTACCGGGACCACCGAAGGGGTTCCGGGGGTCCACCTGCCCCGAAGGACCTAATGTGTTGTAGTTGGGTGGGAACCAGCCTCTTAGTGGGCTGGTGCGCCCCCCAAGGGCCCAAGGCACCTAGGGTTGGAAACCCTAGGGGGGCGTTGCCCCCCCCGGGCGCCCCCCCTAGTTGGAAACCCTAAGGGGGCCGCTGCCCCCCCCCCCCGAGCTCCCCCTATAGATGGATCTAGAGGGCCGGCGCCCCCTCCCCTTCCCCTATATATAGTGGGGGTTTGGGGGCTGCGAGAGACACGAGACTCCCTCTCTCTTGGCGCAGCCCTACCCCTCTCCCCCCTCGTCTCTCGCAGTGCTTGGCGAAGTCCTGCTGGAGTGCCACGCTCCTCCACCACCACCACGCCGTCGTGCTGCTGCTGGATGGAGTCTTCCCCAACCTCTCCCTCTCCCTTGCTGGATCAAGGCGCGGGAGACGTCACCGGGCTGCACGTGTGTTGAATGCGGAGGCACCGTTGTTCGGTGCTAAAATCGGTTTCGGCCGCGATCTGAATCGCTTCGTGTACGACTCCACCGACCGCGTTCTTGCAACACTTCCGCATCGCGATCTTCAAAGGTATGAAGATGCACTCCCCTCTCGTTGCTAGTAAACTCCATAGATTGATCTTGGTGATGCGTAGAAAATTTTAATTTCTGCAACGATTCCCAACAGAACTAGGACTAAAGGGTGCGATGCCCTTTAGTCCCGGTTCATGTCTCAAACCGGGACTAAAGGATCAAACTCCACCCCCTCCCCCCCTGGTGTATCACCTTTTCAGTTTTGTAAAAAACAAAAGAAAATGATAAAAAGATCAAAAATTAAAATCCTTCGAGATGTAGTTATGTTACTACATCTACTAGTTAGGAAAATTGAAAACTTAAATTTGGACATGTTTTGTAAAACAAGTGTTATGAAAAAGTAAAATGGCCATATCTTTTGCATACGATATCGAAAAAATGCATAATATATCAAAAAATCAGCACGAAAATCTGCATCCGATTTTGGAGGGGCCATCATCGCCATGAAGGCGAAGAACTAGAGGGAGAACTTCTCCCCATCCAGGGGGGAGACCATGGAGGAGAAAGCACAAGGGGGAGAACCTCTCCTCCTCTCTCTCGGTGGCGCTGGAGTGCCATCGAGAGGGGAATCATCGCCGCGGTGATCGTCTTCATCAACATCACCATAATCATCACCATAGTCATCTCTTTTATGCGGTCCACTGTCCCGCACCCCGCTGTAATTTCCTACTTGAACATGGTGCTTTATGCCACATATTTATGATCCAATGATGTGTTACCATCCTATAATGTTTTGAGTAGATTTCTGCACGAAAAATCTGCATAATATATCAAAAAAATCAGCATGAAAAAACCTGCATAATATATCAAAAAAAATCAGCACAAAAATCCGCATCCGATTTTGACAGCCGTAGGCCTGTTTGCAAATTTTTAGAATCCTCAAATTCTGGAAGGAAAAAAAAGATATGCTCAAATTTCAGTTTTTTTAACTTTTCATTAAATCTGGTCAAACTATGGTCAAACTACTTATGCAAAAATATTAGTGTTAATAAATATTTTTTTTTATTTTTTGACTTTTGGTCAAACTGTGGTCAAACTATCGTCAAATCTGGTCAAAATGTGGTCAAACTATGGTCAAACTACTTATTCAAGAAATATTAGTGTTACTAAATAATTATTGTTTTTTTAGAATAATAGTTTCAAACTCAAACGGTGCTTAATACTCAAGTTCAACTCCTAAGGGTTAATAAGATTGACAGCTGACTATTGTTAAGAAAACGACAAGTGCAGACTTGGAAACTAGGGGATATAACTTGAAAGTTAAGCGTGCTCAGGCTGGAGTAGTGAGAGGATGGGTGACCGGCCGGAAATTTAGACGATTTGGAATGAGTGGTTCATAATTGAGCAGTGATGAGGAGTGATTAGAGTGGGCGATTAGAGATTAAATTGTCAAATAATTCAGAAATTTGAAAAACAAGAAAAAAATTCAAATTTTCTTTTTCAAAAGAAAACAGAAAAAGAGAATTAAAAAAAAAGACCTTTAGTCCCGGTTGAGCTCCAAACAGCGGCCACGTGGAGCTCCTTTAGTCCCGGTTCGTAAGCAAACCGGGACTAAAGGTTTGGGCTTTAGTCTCGAACCTTAGTGCCGGTTCCAAAACCGGGACTAATGGCTCGTTTTCTACTAGTGATGTTAGAAGCATATACTAAATTGATGTATTTCCATGTTCTTGCCACTGCACCAGCATAGACCCAGACTGATTCATGTGGTTTAATCATGTTTACTCATTGCAGTAACACTACGTACAGCTAAAATAATTCCCTTGTAAGTAACTAAATATATTCAGATGTTCGGTTCAAAGGTGAAAATTTTGCCCATAATTTTGCCAGCGAATTAGAACTTCCTAGAATTTTAATCCCTGTTCCAGATGATAGCGAGACTCTTTGATAACTTCGCCAATCTATCAGCTCCACAACTTTGACCTGGTCTTGTGCATGGTGGTGTAAGCTTGTGTGTGTGGGCATCCATGTTGTAATCAATATTTCTAAAAACAATGTATCAGCATTTTTCACACCATGGAATATGTTCTATAAATACACAATAAAAGTTGTTACATTTTACTATTTATATGAATAATTTTTTATCATGCCGGAATATTTTGTAAAACTACATGAACATTTTCCAATAGGTGAACACTTTTCAAATTATATTAACATTTAAAAACTGAAATGCTAAAAATCTGATGTCGGAGTTTTAGGCATGGCAAATCGAATATTTTTATGGCAAATTATATTATCGTGAGGGTGTCAATTTCCTGTAGCAAACATGATCATTCCTGGCCAAAAACTGAACATAAGAAATATTTGCCATGCTTGCTATAGAAAATTGTCATCGCCACGACATCATAATTCGCCATCTCAAGCATTCGATTTGCCATGCACAAAAAACCGACATTTCATTTATGGACCATCCTTTAAAAAACAAGAAGCATTTTTTAATTATGTCAACAATTTTCCTTGTTTTATGTCAACATTCAAATAAACAAGTGGTAACATGACAACGATACACTAGTAGTTAGGTTTTTTTAGACAAACACTAGCAGTTATATGTGGTCAATGCTCCAGTGGGCAGGCCCAAGTGATTGATGACGCGCTCGACACCTCAGTATTACCCATAGATCACACTGTGGTCTTTAGATGATGTTGGAGTCCCCTCAAAACCTATATAGGACCTTAAGCATCGGTTTTAGTATGTTTTGCAAAATGACACACACCTTCGATCCAAAACCGACCAACCCATGTAAGCCAGGAAGCGGGGAAGTTTATCCAACTTTAGTGAAGCTTTTGAAGCTTCACAGCCCGGTCAGATTTTTCTCGTTTTTCTAAATCAGCTGATGTTGAGTTATTTCTATTTTTTCTTTTTTTCTTTTTTTTTCAAATGTGTAAACTTTTTAGAAATTCGATAATATCAATTTGTGAACTTTCCTCAAATATATTCATGTTTTTTTTAAATTTCACGTACTTTTTAAAAATCTGCAAACTTTTTAGTGAACCTTTTCATATTTCACGAACTTTTAAAAATCCATGAATAATTTTAGTTTTTGCTAACTTTTCATAATGAGCTTTTCTTAATTTCATGAACTTTTTTAAAAATATATTTTTATCAAATTCATGTATTTTTCAAATTTGTACACTTTTAAATTCATATTTTTTTTGAATTCACAAATATTTTTAAATTTCATGGAAATTTTCAATCTATTGAACATTTTTCAAGTACGTGAACTTTTTCTAATTCATGAACTTTTTTGAATTCGGGAATATTTTTTCAAATTCATGAAGTTTTTCACAGCCTGAGCTCACAAGAGAAAAAAAAGGATAGCAAGCAGCCCTACTTAGGGATGAATCGAACGGGCAGCATCGTGTGAGAGCGAAGGAAACAATAGTTGTCGAGTGAACTATATGGACCACGACCCACAAGGGTAGCGTGTTAACGCTAGTAGCCTTCGTGGTGCTTAAGGCGTTAACGAGGAGCTCTCGGTCCGGAAACACGGAGCCCCTATTCTGCGCGTGGCACGCTGGCGATCGGCCACGCGTGCTCCCCCCACTCCCCAGCGCCCTTCTTAGCCGGCCCACATGGGGTGCAACAAGCCCCCTTTTCAAAACATTCACTGATTTTATGATTTTTAGAAAAGATTCACTGATTCAAAAAAATGTTCACGGAATTTTAAAAAAGTCCAATTAAACAATGTTCATGATTTCAAAATAATGAACATGTTATCGATTTTGAAAAACATTTTTTATTTTGATGAACTATTTTTATGAGCATTTTTCAATAAATATGAACAGTATTACGTATTCGATGAACAAAGTTTGAATTCGATGAACTTTTTTATATCTTGATGAACAATTTTTGTATTCTAGAACATTTTTTTTGAAAAAATGGATGAACATTTCTTTAATTTGATAAAGAGAATTTGAATTTTATGAACCTTTTTGAAAATCAGTGAACAATTTAATATTCTAATTTGATGACATTTTCTAAATCCGATCAACAAAAATTAAATGCGATGAACATATTTTGAATTTGGTGAACACAATAATGTTCACGGATTCGAAAAGAAAATTCGCAAAAGGAGGGGGGGGGGCATTAAATAAGAAAAAGACAAAAACAAACAGAAAAAAAAGGAAAAAATTAAACCCAAAAGAAAAATGAAAAGAAAACAACCCAAAATCGGATTGGATGAAAGCCGAAACAATGGGCCGGGCTGGCCCATACAAGAAAACCAGCAGTTCGCGCTAAATAGGAATGCCCGCGGAAACCCTGACAAAAAAAGGACGACGGGAGGACACAAGCATTTCCCCGTGTGGCCACCCCAGTAACGTGTTTTTTTACCCTTTGTTCTTTTCTCCTTCCTTTCTCTGGTTCTATTGTTTTTCATTTTAATTTCCCATTTTATTTTACTACTTAATTTTTTCCACTTTTTACTTTCGAGTCTAATTTTTTCAATGTTTTCAAAGAATACTAAGCACTTTTAAAATTACATGAACATATATTCTCACACACATGAACACCCTGTCTAAAATATATGAACTTTTTTTCACAAATGTGAATATATGATATTGCCTTTCATATGTGAGGACACTATTTTTGCGAATATATGAACCATCTACATTTGGGTACAAGAATATATTTTTCTTTTTTATGTACATATTTCTCTACATATTATAAACCGATGTAGAGAACATTTTAAAATTATTAAATACAACAACTGCTAAGAAATTAAACTATTGTTTTGCATTTTCTAAAAATAATAATTTAAATGGGCCTCATCATTTGCTGGCATAATTATAGTTGATTTCATTGAGATGGTGCCCCCATAGTTGCCACTTAAGACCGTATATAGGAACATCCAGACACAAGCGCTTTATGAAACGGTTCTAAAAAGAGAGAGAAAAATGGTCTACCTTATCTCTGCCTAAAAATGCCTAAAAATACTGTGCTCCCATGCTCAATTGCCAAAAAAATTGATTTTAAATGTTTGAGAAAATTCTGATATTTTTTGTGAATATTCACGAGACATGTGTCTATAAACAATAAAGATGACCCAAACTCAAAATACATTGAGAAACAAAAAAAAGAGAAATCTTGATGTGAATAGTGTCGTTTTAACTTTTGTCCTCTTGTGACACAATTCATGCCGAGTTTTTTTTTGTTTATCAATGTGTATTTCGAGTTTGGATCTGATTTAGAGGTTATGGATGAAAGAACATGTGGTGCCCTCATGTTTGGTTTTGGCAATTGATGACAATCTCTATGGACTAATGGTTGCCTTCAGTTTTATTTGAAGGGTTTGTCCATAGGCTTTTCTTGGAGTCCATTTGTTGGTTTCAAGGAGAGTTTGTGATGACCACGGTGGTATTAAGGAATTATCCAAAGACCGGTCATGTGAGTGTTGAGCTTATTGCAAGCATGTCTTGAAGAATAAGATTGTGTGATCATTCATGTCCACCTTCAAGACATCATCCAAATGAAGAGAGTTGGAAAGATTCAACACACAAAGCTCCCAAGATGTACCGAGGGATCAAGTGATCCCATGGTATGGTACGCATTGTCCATTACGCTTTGTGTGCTAATCCATGGTCTTCGTGAGAGTTCTTTGTCGGTTTAGGTTGCGGTGTGCAAGTTCAAGTGATGCATCACGAAGAGATCAAGTGCTTGAAGCTTGCCGTCCATTGTGGTGACAATAGACTTGTGAAGATGAGCGGAAGAGTGGCTCACCCATAGTGGAGTATGGGGGAGCAATCAACTAGTCTTCATCGAGCCAACACAATCAAGAAAGGTGGTCCATCTTGAGGAGGAGTAGATCGTCATCATCTAGCTCAAGTGGACTTTGTGCAAGGCAGAGGTTTGCCCTTGATAGGTTTTCTATTTTACCGGTCTCATGGTGGTAGTTGGGAGACAGGGTTTTAGGATCGATTGTCGTACTATCAAGGGGGGCTCTCGATGAGTTGCTTGATCGTATCGTTCGTAGAGAGCTCAAACCATTGCATCCTTGCATCATCTTTATTGGTTCTTGTTTGGTTCTTCTCCTTGTGAGGTTTGGAGCTTGTGGTCATTTTCATGACAAGCTCGAGTTCATCGAAAACGGAGTTCACATGCATCTTCTATGATGTTTTCGATGTTGGAGGTTCTGCCGGTTCTTCTCTGTTGGAGGTTTCTCTCCTCTCTTGTTAGGCATACCTCCCTTGCCTCTTCTTACTATAACCAACAAGCTTGAGTTTGCTCAATTCGGAGCTCATTTGCAGAAGTTATGGCAGTTCTGGTTTTACTGTTTCCCTCTGTTGTCTTCTCTGCAAAATGAAGGACTCCTAGTGTTGCTGATTTGGGGCATGCGGTAGTACTGCTCTCCGGAGTGGTAGTACCGCAGGCCCTTGCGGTTGTACCGTAGTCCCCTGCGGTAGTACTGCAGGTGCTCATGGTAGTACCGCTCTGTGGGAGCGGTAGTACCGTGGCCTCAGGCCAGGCGCAACTGCTCGAGCGGTTGTAGGGGCGGATGTAATTTTTTACATCCGCGCCCTACGCGGTAGTACCGCGCCGCGGGTGAGGTAGTACCGTGGGCTCTGGCCAGGCTTAGCAGCATGAGCGGAAGTAGGGGCGGATGTAATTTTTTACATCGGCGCCCTACGCGGTAGTACCGCTCTTCGTGTCCGGTAGTACCGTGCCGGAGTTTTGCGCAGGTCCTCCTTCAGCGGAAGTAGGTACAGAAGTAATTTTTTTACTTCCATGCTTTCTCTGTGCCTAGTGTTGCCTGCCTTATGGTAGTACCGTAGGGGCGCGCGGTAGTACCGCTCCGGCGGTTCTACCGCTCGTTGCTCTGTGCAACAGGCCTTCATCTGGCCAGTGCTGCACATGCGGTAGTACCGCAGCCGACCGCGGTAGTACCGCAGCTCCGTGCGGTAGTACCGCGTCGTGCGGGCTGAGTGAGGGGATAATGGTTGGATTTTCTCCCCACCTATAAAAGGGGGTCTTCTTCCCCATTGAGACCTTATCCTTTGAGCTCGTGTTCTTCCCCCATTGTTGACCTTCTTCGAGCTTGCTATCTCTCAATCCCTCCATGGATTCTTGCTAGTTTTTGAGGGAAAAGAGAGAGGAGATCTAGATCCACGTTTCCACCAATCACTTTCTCTTCTATGTGAGGGGAACCCCGTGGATCTAGATCTTGGAGTTCTTGGTGTTTTCCTTCTTGTTCTTCCTCTCATTTTCCTCCCTAGCATTAGTTGCTTCGGTGGGATTTGGGAGAGAAGGACTTGGGCACTCCGTGTGCCCTTGCCATTGCATTTGGTGCATCGGTTTGAGTTCTCCACGGTGATACGTGGAAGTTTCAAGTTGAGAAGCTTATTACTCTTGGGTGCTTGGTTCCCTTGAGCTTGTTCCTCTTGGGTGCTTTGGCACCCTAGACGGCTGGTGGTGCTTGGAGCTCAATCATTGTGGTGTAAAGCTCCGGGCAAGCGTCGGGGTCTTCAATTAGGTTGTGGAGATCGCCCCGAGCAATTTGACGGGTACCGGTGACCGCCCCCAAGGGTTGCCAAAGTGTACGGGTTCGGTGACCGCCCCCAAGGGTCGCCATTTGTACGGGTTCGGTAACCGCCCTCAAGGGTCCCTTAGTGGAATCACGACATCTTGCATTGTGCGAGGGCGTGAGGAGATTACGGTGGCCCTAGTGGCTTCTTGGGGAGCATTGTGCCTCCACACCGCTCCAAACGGAGATTAGCATCCGCAAGGGTGTGAACTTCGGGATACATCGTCGTCTCCGCATGCCTCGGTTATCTCTTACCCGAGCCCTTTACTTATGCACTTTACTTTGTGATAGCCATATTGTTCTTTGTCATATATCTTGCTATCACATAGTTACTTATCTTGCTTAGCATAAGTCGTTGGTGCACATAGGTGAGCCTAGTTGTTTTAAGTTTTGTGCTTGACAAATTAACCGCTAGGTTTATTCCGCATTTGTTCAAGCCTAAACCGTAATTATTTTAAAGCGCCTATTCACCCCCTCCCCCCTCTAGGCGACATCCACGATCTTTCAATGGACACATGTTCTGTGATCATTGGTAAAAAAAATCAGAATTTTCTGAAATTTTTGAAATTAATTTTTTACACACGAGCACAGGATATTGTCCCCCATTATAATCTAGTTAGCTATAAAATAATATTTGTATGAATATTTTGCATGTAATGCATGTGAAACCAAGCCATGGAGAAAGATAGCTGCAGATTAATATGGGGACATCTATATTTTCATTTAAATTAATTTGTTAGCTTGCAAACTAATATAGTGATATGTACATAAAGTGGATATATTTTTCACTTGCACTAGATCTTAGTTACCAACACCTTTTTATATTCCAATTACCTAAAATTGCACAATGTCTAGCATAAAGTTTCAGTATTGAAAGTGCACACTTTTATTAGAACGAAACTGAATTCTTAGCATGTATGATTATTTATTTATTTGTCGGAAATACTTGTGATCTATTCATCAAACATCATGGCAGTTCAAAGAGCATCGAAAGCTACAAAAGTTACATCCATGTCTGTAGACTTTCTAGCGACAACTACAAGCACTGGAGCAAACCAAAGGTGTGCCGCTGTCATTGCCCCTTCCTCACAGGAGCAGGGCAAACCTTGTTGTAGTAGACAATCTAAATGTTGTCATGCTAAGGCCTTATAGGACCAGCGCAACAGAACATAAACCGTCACCGATGAACAGAAGCATAGATTGACGGATCCAATTTGTATACACACCAACACAAATGAAGGAGGGCGGACCCACACAGATCCACCGATGAAAAAGCACCGATTGAATCCCGCGAGATCCTCTAGAGACACACCTCCACATGCCCTCTCACAATGCGAGATGCAATGCCGGGATGGGGCTAGTTAGAGAGAATCTTATTAAATCTTCGGCAACCATCGCCGTTTGCTAGTTAGGGAGATTGATGCGGCGCCAGCGGGAGACAGGGAAACCCAAGACCCATGGGAATCATTCGTGGGCTAGGTCAAAAACGTTCGCCGAGTCTCCTATTGCTAGTTCACAAGATTAAAAAGCCTAATGTCATATATTAAGATTCATTCGGACATTACTAACACAATCAAGCATAAAAATAAGATAACTCTCAAAGAGTTGGAGGTGTCGAACTCTTCTTCCTCCTGCATCCACTGGTGTCGCGTCGTGAGCATATCTTGATGTCACCTCTGGGCCTCCGCCTTGACGGAGTAAATTTTTTGAAACCCAAGATCGTCTGGAAGCAGCGGACCAGAAGTCATCGATGCATACCAGCAGAGGCTGACGACCGCGATCAACGAAGCAAATCGTCACCCCGACGAAAAGAAGGCTGAAAAGGGCCCGTCGAAACACTTTTTTGCAAAAAAATCATCCGGATCTTATATAAAAGCTCATCGGAAGTACAAAATATTCCAAACATAATAAAAAATACATCTAGATACTTATACCATCAAACGACTAATAATACCCCACCAGAACGAGCCATCGACGCACCGATGTCTCTGTTCCCAATACTGGAGCCGACCTTGCCTCATCGATGACAGTGGAGAAGCTAAGGACCAGCGCCTTGGAGCCGAAATCATCGTCATTAAACCCTTGAATCGGTCCAAAGTACCTAACACCATAACACGCTGCCGCATACGTATAACAAGAAACCCTAACCTCACCACCCCAAGGAGACGTTAGGAACCTATACCGAAGCTTTGTCAATTCCGTCCAAATGCCACCCTCGGAGGACTAAAACCCCTAACCTAAACTACTAACCAGAATAGAGGCACCGGGATTCACCTCCCTGCCACCGGCCGTTGGAGCGGCACGCGGAGGGGAGGAGAATCCAAGAGCCTATAGAACCACTGAAGACCCTGAAAGCCGGTTAAATCCAGACAGATCCATAGAAACTTATACCGACCGAATCCCGTAAGACCCACTAGAAACACAAAGCCACACTCTCTCCGCCGGTGATAAGCACACCAATGGAATGGGGATAGAGTGTGGAAGGCAATATTTCTAAACTGGAAAAGTGTCACCGCCGCGCCATCCCAAACCAAACACGAAGACTCCCTAAAAAAATTGAGACAAATTCCCCACGTTGTTTTATGCCAAGTCCAGATCTGAGAGCAAACTCAGAGTCGTCCAGGGCCATACGCTGACGTCGTCTACTCCGATGGCCTGGCCCGGCCAGGCCGCCATAGAAACTCACGCGCTGGATACGTACGGCCACTGTCGGCTTCACCAACGGGGCCGCCGAGCATGGCCTGACGAAGATTTCCACTCGAGCTCTCATTTGCTTCTCCGACCGACGCAACCCTCCAAAACCTCCAAAATATGCCTGTAAACAATAGAACTAAGGCCACATGAGATGAAGTAGATCGGCGCAGCGTCGGCGGAAGGCAGGGAAAACCCAGGACGCGTGGGAGTCGCTCGTGGGGGGAGGAGAAAAACGTTTCATAGAGGCTATGGTAGTTAACAACATTTAGCGTGTATGATTTATGTGAATGAGATGGGGATGATGATGATTAGTTGTTCATCCAAAGAATAGTGAAGAGACTGAAATTTAAATTTTATTCTACATTGTCCATAATAGACAATTATCAATTTCTTCACGAGTCCTTGTTCACACGGCCAGGTCCCTCTCCATCACAGGAATATTGTAAGGTAGCTATAATGGTATAATTCTTTTGTCAGTATTGGGATTATTTGTCAGCAGAAACACTGCCCACTGGGCCGGATCGACTAATTTGAGCAAGTTGTAGCGTACTCGTCCATGCATGCATGCATACAATCCAGTATAAACCAAAGCGCGAAACGTATATATAGTAGACATCACCTGCGCTGGTAGTCTAGCATACATGTGCATGGCCACATGGAATGAAATCGTACGACGTAATAATCTCCTATTCCCTCCATCTCATAATATAAAAACGTTTTTGACACTATTATATTATGGAACGGAGGGAGTATTTTGTATCTCATGACCTGAAGATCAGGTTAGGCCAGGTCGCTGCATGATATATTCCTATTGTCATACATACTATGTCTGCTTCTATTCCCTCCGTTCCTAAATATAAGTCTCTTTTAGAAATTGCACTACAAACTATATATGGATGTAGATTCACTCATTCCACTCCGTATGTAGTCAATAGTGAAGTCTCTAAAAAAGACTTATATTTAGTTTAGGAACGAAGGGAGGAGTGCGGCTAATCTGCACCCGGGCTCATCTGCACCCACGCTTAGAAAAAAATTCAAAAAAAATACTAGAAAAATTAAAAAAATTCCAATTTTTTTTGTGGTGGTAGATAATTTGACGCGTGAGGTGCGCACCAAAATTCAACTCATTTGAGCATCTGAGCAGCTCTCGGCAAAAAAGACAAAATCAGGGTCTGTAAAAATGTATACTGTTCACGCACTGTTTTGACCCGATTTGTCTTTTTTGCCGAGAGCTTCTCAAATGTCCAAATGAGTTGAATTTTGGGGCGCACCTCACGCGTCAAATTATCTAGCACCACAAAATTTTTGGATTTTTTTGAATTTTTCTAGTATATTTTTTTTAATTTTTTACTGAGAGGGAGCAGATGAGCCCGGGCACCGTTTTGAGTTTTCCTGAAGGGAGTATATTATTGTCCATACTACTCCCTCCGTTCCTAAATATAAGTCTTTGTATGGATTTCATTAGGTGGACTACGTACGGAGCAAAATAAATGAATCCAAACTTAAAATGCATCTATATATATCTGTATGTGGTTCATAGTGGAATCTCTACAAAGACTTACATTTAGGAACGGAGAGAGTATATTTTTGTGTCAAATTTTCTAGGAAAAGCTCTCGTGTTTCTGTTCGTTAGCAAACGAGTTAAGCTCCAGTAATCGTACACACGTACGTACCATCCAACAATTGTGTAGTAGTAGTGGTGGTTGCGCATATTTTTTTGCAAATTGCGGCAAGAGTCAAATTGGATCGATCATGACATGAACTATGCAGTTGCACTTGGGCGCTGCACCCCGGCCTAGCTATAAATACCACCCCAAGCAACCCAGGAAAAGCATCCCAAGCTAGCAAAGCCCACCTAGCGCTCAGCCACAAGCCAGTACACTCTAGCTAGCTACTAGCTTCATAGCAATGGCGCCCTCCAAGCTCACCCTCTTCCTCGCCCTGAGCCTGGTGCTCGTGGGAACCTCGCACGGTTGCGGATCGTGCGGCAACACGCCGTCCGTGCCAGTCCCAACGCCGCCGATCGCCGTGCCCCCGCCGGCCCTCCCAGTACCAACCCCGCCGGTCGCCGTGCCCCCGCCGGCCGTCCCAGTACCAACCCCTGGTGGCGGCGGTACCTGCTCGATCAACACGTTGAAGTTGAGCGCGTGCGCCAACATACTGAACCTGCTGGAGCTCAACCTCGGCGTGCCGGCGAGCGAGCAGTGCTGCCCGCTCCTGAGGGGCCTCGCCGACCTGGACGCCGCCGTGTGCCTCTGCACCGCCATCAAGGCCAACGTTCTGGGCATCAAGGTCAACGTCCCCGTCGACCTCGTGCTGCTTCTCAACCAGTGCGGCAAGACCTGCCCCGCCGACTTCACCTGCCCTAGCTAAATCCATTGATACATCGATCGAGCTAAATATCACAAACTATGCATGTTATACTTATATGTGCATGAGTAGTCGTGGCTCGTGCATGCATACATGCTTACGTTTTCTTTCTTGCACTGACTATGCATAAGCTAGTCATCGATCATTGTATTCCCTACGTTATGGTATCTAGATGATTCCCATATTTGTAAAATTATATACATACTTGTACACATACGTGGAATAAAAAGTTTGTTCATGTTGTGTTAACCAGACCTTCTCGCATGCATTGGCTACATCACTTTTCTTTTTTGCTTTTTTCAGAAAGGCGGTTGAAACCCTGGCCTCTGCATCTCCTTTCTAATCATGGCCTCTCTTCTTGCATATACTGAATTGCCCGCAAATGTTTGGACCGAATAGTATGGGCATGTTTTGTCACCCAACGGCGGTCACCAGTTGTCCACGGACAATAGGTTAGGTGGTCCGGATGTCCGAATTTCCTCAAATCGGCACCAAACCTACGGGAGCCTTGGGGGAGTCTGGACAGGCCGCGGAAACGCACCACAAATCCGTGTTTCCTCCTCCCCCCCCCCCCTTCTCTCTCCATTGGACAAGGGGCGGACATTTGGTGAATGAGGTTGGATGGCAGGCAGCCGCCCGTCTGGTAGTGGCGCCAGGTTGATGCCACACCAAAGGAAAAACAGCGTATTTATAGTGCGACATGGTGCCAAATAATATAGTTGTACCAATAGACAACAAAGGGTCAGCCTAGGACACCCTAGGTTGAGGCCCTGGCTGCCTGGGGCATGGCGCCGCCCCTGCGCCTAGCTATCCCCAGGCACATCCAAACGTGTCCCGCGGGGATTTGGTGATGTGCGTTTTTGTGATACGCGTTGGAATTGCCCTAACTTCTAGTAACACGACTGGCATGCCGATTTTCAAAGCTTAGGCAGCAGGACAAAGAACCATGGACCCGTCGAAACAAAACAATAGTGTGGATAATGTGATGATGGGTCGATGAATTGAACTGTAAATATTTCCATGTTGAAGCAAGTAAATTCTATTTGAACCAGACATTTAAGATATTGCAACACTTTGACCTAAATTTATCATTTTGGTGATTTGAACCATATTTTAGCTTCATAATTTGCATAGAAGTCGTCACAACCACAACTTGTTGTCTGACAAATCATATCAAAATACCTTGTTTAAATGGAAATGTAGTACTGCAATGAAGTCGTCACAACCACAGCTTGTTGTCTGACAAATCATGGGAGGAAGAACCACGTAACTTCATGGGGATACCATATACCTAAAATAAGGAATAGCTACTCATCACATGATCCAAATATATTTGTACATGCGAATGTATGTATTATACAAATGGATAATACTATTTAATTATCTTGAGCATCATATGTTTTTATCAACATAGATTTCATGCCCCCATTGGATGGAGGATTACTGGAGAAAGTTTAAAAGAATAAAATTATGTAGTGAAATATCCTACATGGCCACTTCGTTGAAATAATGTAGTGATGTATCCTACACAGACCTTTTGGTAGAAGAAATTATGATCCTTGTTAAAAATTACAAGGACATGTTTCTACCATTTAAATTCCTACAAAATTTAATGCGAGCATCAAATTGATAACTTTTGGCTAAATCATATAATCTAGTCATTTGGAAATACATGTATTTAGAAATGGGTATTCTTGCCAACATGAAACTCCGATTGTTGTTGTTCATATAAAAAATATTGTGGTCAAATTGTATAGATTGCAATATTATATTTCTTACAACAAATATAATGATATTATTTTCAGCTAACAAATACTAATATTTCCCCATACATATTGTGAGTCAAAGTTGTTGAAAATTGACTTTGGTCATTTCTAGAACAACTTGTAATTCCAAATGGGGGGACAATTTTCTTTGGCATCTAGCAGTGAAATATTATTCCTATTAGGATGTGCTAGAAATAGGTGGCCTCATTTAATTATTTGATCAATGCGAAATTGTTATTTTTGCAAGAGTAGAACTGCTACCCGGAATTCTTGAGCAAATTATACTTGTTCTCTTGCTCTCTTCAAAAGATTTGCATATTGTACTTATTGGATGATACAATCACTTGTAGGAAAATTACCAAAAATTGTACTGAGTGCAGTACCTTGACTTTGGCCATCTCCGCATAGCATCGTTGGTACAAAAGGGCATACTTGACCGAAAGTACCATTCCAAGTTTGAGCTCAAATGAGCTCGGGTGAACAATATAATTGAAAAAAAATCAAACAAATATGAATTGTTTTTGTGGTAAACTTTAACCAATTTTGAGTGTTTGCAAATTTTCATCATGAGATCACATTTGTGGAAGGCGTGGCAAAAACAAAATCAGTGCTCGAAAATGCTTTCGAAAATATCATTTTGGGAGCATCGATTTTGTTTATAGTTTTTGTCATGCCTTCCACGAATATTATCTCATAATTCAAATTTGTAAGCTCTTAGAAAATTTGTTAAAGTGTACCACAAAAAATATTCAGATTTTTTTAATTTCTTTTAATTTTACTGTTCATCCAAGCTCATTTGAGCTCTAGCTCAGATACTCCACGTCCATACTATGACACATTATGTACTCACTCCGTACAGACACAAAAAGGACTGCTATATAGATTTCCCTCAAAGAAGTACTCCCTCCATTCCCTTATACAAGGCCACAAACTCATATTACAGGTACCAAGATAAAATTTAATGACTCTTTTGCAAGTCAACTTTTTTTTAGTTAACTGGGATCATTAATACACCACAAGCATGCAACGAATGAATAGGAAGGAAGTGGCGGAGTGTCATTGTGACTACATGCATGTAAGTATTAAAAAGTTGCTAGTATGAGGAAACATCATTAAATTTTACCTCGATTACTGTTGGTGGCCTTGTATTGATGCAAAATGTATTTTTGATAGTGGACTTGTATAAGGGAATGGAGGGAGTACTTCTAGAATATAAAAACTTATGGCCAAAAATGCATTCCTTGTCGATGTTGAAAATACCACATTTTGATGAACTAAAAAAGGTAAATACGGACAAGACAAAATCTATCAGTATCCGTGAGAAACGGCCCATTTTCTAGCTGCTGATCCTGAAAAAATATCAGTTATTGTACGGTCATCTGCGCTCCGGCCGTTCTGTCACTGGAATATTGATCGGATACACTCTCCCTTTCTTGAATCTCAAGCTGTCAACTCTCTAGTTTGGGCCAAAGTCTTGAAATGATCCCTTGTTGTAGCAGTCGAACCGACTCAATATTTGTACATATATGGGAAATTCAACCAGACAGAGAGAGCAAGTTTTGGATGCATCCACATTAGTATATCCTGGTACATCGGTCCATCACATGTACAACTAGATATCTAGACCTTCTCTGCCGAACTGCTGGAGATCGACGTGCAAATGTGTCTTGCTAGCTGGGCAACCCTGCCGACATGGAATGATATATCCATGTGGACGCATGATCGACTATACAAAACTACAAGGAAACATATACTAGAATAAACATGACCAGTAATATATATGAGAAGACCAGCACCGCACATACTTCGAGACTAGTTGCATGAAGGGCTGATCAACTTGCATGTTCCATGGATTGAAGGTAAACGATAAGCTAGCGATCCATTTGACAAGGATGGATCGACGCGTGAAATGGGCAGCAGATTCATACAGAGAATCAGTAACTGGACGCACGTAGATGCTTAGCAGATCGCTATCGATCGTGTGAAATGAAGAATAAAAAGGTCTCCATTGGCCACATAGCATGGAGACGCTATGTTTGACAGAGCATGGAGACGCATCTTTGTCGATCATCCACCTCGGCCTGCCACGTCTCCTTTTACTGTTAGAGCACTGCTTATTTTCTCTGAACCATCGGATTTCAAGGGTCTCCAATCTCTGCCGTCGGCGTGCATGCACGGGGAGGGTATAACTTGATACATCTCTAATCATTTTTACTTGATGTGTTTTGACTCAAATAATTGATTTCATGTATAAACATTGGTATCCACTTAATTCTTGACATATTATATAGTGTTACTAATTAATTCCTGATAGTTATATGTACAATACTAATGATCGCTGAATATATAAAGGTACGGGAATGGAACATAGCTTCACAGAAGCATATTGGCTCGAAGAACAAAAGCAGGTAAAACTAATAGCCAAGTACTCCTTGTGGCGCTTATCAAGAATAATGGAATGGCTTTAGGCTTGTCAAAGTGCATCTAGGACCCAAACGATGTTTTCGAGATTGGTGTGGTGGGACTTGGGTTGGGAACTCTTTTCAGGGAAAACCCGGTCGGTGGCGGTGGCCACGACATCGGTGGTGTTGCAGGGGCCGGATCCCCCCTTAGACGCGATGTTGAGGTACATCTCCCCCACTACTTCCTTCCACTTGGCCCGGGTGAAAACCTCAAATCCTTGGGATTGGGCGGCCGCGGTGCAACGGCATCACTCATTTCCCACCTTGGTGGTGTCATCTTGGGCGGTGGATGGGGTGTGTGGTGCGGCGAGCTTGGGTGGTTCTTGAAGGTGGCTCGGTCCTCTTGTTCTTTGGTCGTGTTTCGGTTGAGATCTCCATTCTGATGCTTGTCCATGGCGTGCCATGTGCTTTGGGCATTGGAGTTGTTCTTGGTCTCTTTGTGTGCTGAGGAAGCTGTTCCCGACGTTGGTATCAGGGCAGATTGCCTGTGTCCATCCGTGCTCCAGGTAACTTCACCACCTTGCCGATGGTGTGCCGCCCTCCGATCCAATCAAGGGCAAGAAGTTTGTGGTCTTCTTCGGTGGTGGAGGCGGATGGCTGGTACGGCTTCGTCGTATCTACTTTTGCTAACGCTTTTCCTCTTGTTTTGAACTCTAATTTGCACCATTTGAATGAAACTAATTCGAACTGATGCTGTTTTCAGCAGAACTACCATGGTGTTGTTTTTGTGCAGAAATAAAAGTTCTCGGAATGGAACGAAAATTTGCGAGGATTTTTTATACCATAAAAGAAAATATCTGGAGCCAAGAACCACCGGAGGGGGGCACCTGGTTGGGCACAACCCACCAGGACGCGCCACCCCCTCCAGGCGCGTCCAGGTGGGTTGTCGCCACCAGGTGGCCCCGATGACCCTGAAACTAACGCTATAAAATCACATATTTCTAGAAAAAAATTAGGGAGAAAGAATTATCGCGTTTCACGAGACGGAGCCGCCGCCGTCTCATGTTCTTCATCGGGAGGCCAGATCTAGAGTCCGTTTGGCGCTCCGGAGAGGGGGGGGGGGTCTTCGATCTTCGCCATCACCAACACATATCCATCGCCAATTCCATGATGCTCCTCATCGGGAGTGAGTAATTCCTTCGTAGTCTCGCTGGTCGGTGAGGAGTTGGATGAGATCCCTAG
>NC_041387.1:665811164-665833575 GCF_002162155.2 Triticum dicoccoides | reverse complement strand
TATCGCGTTTCACGAGACGGAGCCGCCGCCGTCTCATGTTCTTCATCGGGAGGCCAGATCTAGAGTCCGTTTGGCGCTCCGGAGAGGGGGGGGGGGGTCTTCGATCTTCGCCATCACCAACACATATCCATCGCCAATTCCATGATGCTCCTCATCGGGAGTGAGTAATTCCTTCGTAGTCTCGCTGGTCGGTGAGGAGTTGGATGAGATCCCTAGTATCTACTATGTTCTGAGATTGATGTTGCCATGACTTTGCCATCCTTAATGCTTGTCACTTTAGGTCCGGGTGCCATGATTTCAGATCTGAACCGTTTATGTTATCACCATTATATCCATGTTCTAGATCCGATCTTGCAAGTTATAGTCACCTACTGCGTGTTATGATCCGGCAACCCCAGAGTGTCAATAGTCGGGACCACTCCCGTTGATGACCGTAGTTTGAGGAGTTCATGTATTCATCGTGTGTTAATGCTTTGTTCTGGTACTTTATTAAAAGGAGTCCTTAATATCCCTTAGTTTCTAATAGGACCCTGCTGCCACGAGAGGGTAGGATAAAAGATGTCATGCAAGTTCTTTCCATAAGCATGTATAACTATTTACGAAATATATGCCTACATTACATTTATGAACTGGAGCTAGTGCTGTATCGTCCTAGGTTATATCTGTCTCATGATGAATATCATCCAACATGTCACCAATCCAATGCCTACGAATTTACCCTATATTATTCTTGCTAAGTTACTACTGTTGCTACTGCTACCGTTACTGCTACAAAATCACTACTATCACTGTTACCGTTACTGTTGCTGCTACCATTACTCTCAAAACTATCATACTGCTTTGCTGCAGATAATTAATCTCCAGGTGTGGTTGAATTGACAACTCAGCTGCTAATACTTGCAAATATTATTTGCTCCCCTTGTGTTAAATCTATAAATTTGGGTTGAATACTCTACCCTCGAAAACTGTTGCGATCCCCTATACATGTGGGTTATCAATACCTTTTTCTGGCGCCGTTGCCGGGGAGCATAGCTATATTGTTGAGTCACTTGGGATTATTATCATATTATCACTATGAAGAATCTGAAGGATGCTAAGACTAAGATTTTTCCATCAAAGACGAGGGGAGGTAAGGAACTGCCATCCAGCTCCGCTTTAGATTCACCTTCTGTTATAAGTAAACTTGCAACACCACCACATGCTATTAATTCTGATATGTCGCAAGTTCTTGATGATGCTACTTCTGTTATGAATGCTACTCATGATGATGCTAGTACCTTGCTTGATGATGATGTGCCACTAGGTAAATTTCTTGATGAACAAATTGCTAGAGTAAGACAACATGATTTTGTTGAAACTGATGATGAGCTTGAAAATGAAACTCTTGAAACACCTAGAACTAGTCCTCCTAGATATGAATTGCCAAAGGTACCAGAAGGTTATGCTATGAGTGAGAGGCAACTAGAGATATTCTTGCTTGTAAGGATAGAGATGATCTAGAGAAATTATTATGCAAGTATAAAGAAAGATCTCTTAATGCTAAACTGAAATGTGATCCTAAGTTTGCTACTTCACCTATCTTTATTGATGATAAGGATTATGAATTCTCTGTCGACCCAGAGTTAATCACTTTGGTTGAATCTGATACTTTCCATGGTTATGAAACTGAAACTGTTGTGGCACATCTTACTAAGTTGAATGGCATAGCCACCCTTTTTGGTCATGATGAGAAGATTTGCTATTATTATATTCTCAAGGTATTTCCGTTCTCATTAAAGGGTGATGCTAAATCTTGGCACAATACTCTTGCTCCAGATTGTGTGCGCAGTCCCCAGGATATGATTTAATACTTCTCTGAAAAATATGTCCCTACTCATAAGAAAAAAGCTGCCTTGCAGGAAATATTTAACTTTGCGCAAATTGAAAAGGAGAGTCTCCCACAAGCTTGGGGGGGAGGGGCTTCTTCAATTGCTTACTGCTTTGCCTGATTGTATTCTTAAGAAAAATAAAATACTTCATATCTTCTATAATGGACTAATTGATGCTTCTAGGGATTCCCTAGATAGTTGTGCTGGTTATGTTGTCAGGGAACGAACTATTGGGCAAGTTGAAGAATTATTGAATAACATATTGAAAATTTATGATGATTGGAATCCTCCCGAAACACCGATTAAACCCACTCCGAAGAAGAGGGGTATCTTATATCTCAGTCCTGAAGATATGCAAGAGGCAAAGAAATCTATGAAGGAAAAAGGTATTAAAGCCGAGGATGTTAAAAATTTACCACCTATTGAAGAAATACATGGGCTTGAAGCACCATCACCACCTAAGGTGGTAGAGGTAAAATCTTTGATGAAATTCAATGATAGTGATGATCCTCATAATAAACATCCTAGTTAATGCCTTTATGAATTTGATAATTACATTAGAAAGCAAGATCACTTCAATGCAAATGTTATGAAACAATTGAAATACAACTCTGATATGATTGCTCGCTTAAGTGACTTGTTATTTAGAATCTCAAATGATGTTAGAGGTGTAGGAAAGCATGCCTCTATGGTTCAAACTCAATTAGAACAAGTTGCTAAATATAAAAAAGAGTTACTTGATGAAATGAACAATAATATAAGTGACTTTGTTGTTAGAGTAGCAACGAGAGGAGGCAAAATGATCAGGAACCACTTTATCCTGAGGGACACCCAAAGATAATTGAACAAGACTCTCAAAGAATTAACAATGACGCACCTAGTCCTTCTAAAAAGAAAAAGAAGAAGAAAAATAATAGGACTTTGCCTGCCTCTAGTGAACCTGAAATAGAAAAACCTCCTGATAATGATAATGAAGTTTCTATCTCTGATGCTAAAACTCAATCTGGTAATGAACACTCACCTTCTGATAATGAAAAATATAATGATGAGGTCCATGAAGACACTCAACCAAATGATAAAGAACCATATAATGATGTTGAGATAGAACTATATGTTCATCTTGATAACCCACAACCTAAGAATAAAAGATATGATAAAAGAGACTTTGTTGCTAGAAAACAGGGTATGGAAAGAGAACCATGGGTTCAAAAACCTATGCCCTTTCCACCTAAGTCAACTAAAAAGAAATATGATGAAGAATTTGAACGCTTTTCTAAAATGATTAGGCCAGTCTTTTTGCGTACTCGCTTGACTGATATCTTAAAAATGCCTCCTTATGCAAAGTATATGAAAGACATCATCACCAATAAGAGAAAAATATCGGAAGCTGAAATCTCCACTATGCTTGCTAATTATACTTTTAAAGATGGAGTACCTAAAACACTTGGAGATCCGAGAATACCAACTATACTTTGCTCCATCAAAAGAAACTATGTTAAAATTGCTTTATGTGATTTGGGAGCTGGTGTTAGTGTTATGCATTTCTCTTTATATAAAAGACTTGATCTGGATAAACTCACACCTACTGAAATATCTTTGACAATGGCTGACAAATCAACTGCCATACCTATCGGTATTTGTGAGGATGTGCCTGTTGTTGTTGCTAATGTTACTATTTTGACTGACTTTGTTATACTTGAGATGCCCGAGGACGACAACATGTCGATTATCCTTGGTAGACCCTTCTTGAATACTGCAGGGGCTGTTATTGATTGCAATAAAAGCAAGGTCACTTTCATATAATGGTAATGAACATACGGTGCACTTTCCGAAGAAACAATTCCAAGTGAATGGTATTAATGTTATTGAAAAATCTCCGATAATCACTATTGGAAGTTTTCAGCTACCTCTACCTACTATTAAAAGGAAATATCAAATGCTTATTGTTGGGAACATTCATATCCCTAGTGAGGTAACTTAGTGATTCACGAAAGCTCTTCGATTTCATGCTAACCAAAAGTGGTTATTAATAAGACTTGATCAACCCTATTAATGGATCATTTTTTTGAGAGGTATGAACTTGATGAATTTAGTGAGCACTACCTTCTGTCCCTACCTTTTGTTTTTTGTTTTTACTAGTTAAATAAAATAAAATGCTATGCCTTGTACGTTTTCTGAGTTTCCCGTGCAAAAAAACGACCCAAAAAATAAAAGTCCTCAGAATGCACTGGAATTTAACACGATTTTTCTGTATATTTCTAAATTTTTGGTGCAAATAATGTCAGAGGGAGGTGCACCAGGTGGGCACAATCCACCTGGGCGCACCAGGACCCCCAGGCGTGCCCTGGTGGGTTGTGTTCCCCACGTGGCCCCCCTCACTTACTTCTTCTTCCCACATCACTCCATTCACCCAGAAAAAAATCACCTTTGCACTCTCTCTCATGTTCTTGCTTCTGAAACCGTGAATTTCAATCTCTTTGCTTGAAGCTCCATTTCCGAAACTGTTTCGGGGATTTGTTGCTTGATACGTGACTCCTCCATGTGTCCAATTAGTTTTTTAGTGGTTTGTATTTTGAATAATTAGCTACTCTTGGTGCTGTTGTAGATGAGCTTGCATGTTGAATTCTTAGAGTTCTAAGTAGTTTGAATGCTTGCTATGGCCTCTATAAATACCAATGAGTAGTTGTTATCATTTTTTTGAAGTTTTGTTGAGAAAAATTTTGTGGACAAAAATTTCAGAATTTTGTTCAAGGGAAAATATGAGTTTCTTTAGGAAGGTTGGTTCCAAGAAGAACCCCAAGGGGGTTATTGGGGAGTCATCTGACAATGACGTCCATACCCAGAGGTTGGCGGAGTTACGGCCGTGCGAGTGGCCTCATAATCCATTCATGGAAGGGGCTGGAATCCTTCAAGAGTTCACACAATATGCTGCTAATGCGGGCCTCACTGACTTCATCGCAGCTGAATGAGAATAGTATCATCTCTTCACAAATTCCTTTGTGTAAAACTTTCATTTCAATTCTAGGAATAACCCCCCTAAGGTGCAGTTTAATTTATATGTTGAAACCCACCAGATACCACTTACTGAATTTTGTGGCATATGCATGCTTCCTTCTGATGGGGATTTGGTAGAGCCTAAGCCCTCAGGGTTTGAAGGTTTTTACCGTACTCTGACAGTGGGGGATGAGAGAGGAGTATCAAGCACCATCGCTGTTAGCTTGTAGTTTCCTGCCGTGCATTATTTTGCTATATTTATTGCAAAGTGCTTGATAGAAAGAGAGAAGGTGGGTGCACTTAGCGCCCGAGACTTTGTTGTTTTGCGTCGCACACTTATTGCGACAACACTTATAGCTTGGGAGCTATGTGGCACGTCGCCTTCACCTTAACAGTTCTAAGGGTAAAAATACATGGGGGCATTTACGCTACTCGCCTGGTGACTCACTTTAATGTGCAGATATGCCAGCATGATCATCCTTTGCCCAAAGATTACCTGGATAGAGCGGCTATCGAGGACCACCAGTTTATTGCTACTGATTACCCTAATATTGATATGCCTTATAACTTAGTTTTCAGTGTGAAAACTCGTGATATTATTCCCCTTCCTGCACCTACTTTGTTTAATCATGTTGTCAGGGGCAGATATAGGATTATGCCTGAGGACATTGTCGCTTACCGGAACAACCTGGTTGTGGCACAGGAGGAGCCTCAGCAGTGGGACCCTCTGGTGCCTGCTCGCGACTTCTTCGAGTGTCCCTAAACCAAGTTAGGCCAAAATCCTAAGCTTGGGGGAGTACGTATTTCCACCGACATTACATTCATGTTCACACATTTCATTCCAGTTGTCAGTGTCCACACTTTTTCATTGTAGCATCCATGTTAAATTTATTTTCTCACTTTCTTCTTGTGTGTTTGAAAAACTTTGAGAAAATCCAAAAACATGCTTCTTGCTTCTTTTTGATTTGTTTCCTAGTTTAAATTGTTGTACCATAAAAAAAGAAAACCCAAAAAGATTTCCTTGTTCTTCTTTTGCTTGTTTGGAGCTTTCCCGTGTAAATAGTTTTTCTCACTTTTGCTTTTCTCTTTTCATTTTCTTGTTTACGAAAAACCCAAAACTCCAAAAATATTTCAGTGTGTTTCTCTGAATTTCTTTTCTTTTTATTGAGTCATACCGAGGAGAAGACCACGATGAAAATGTTGAATGGCTCTCATTTGCATTATTGTTGATTTGATGAAGAGCCCATATTACCTTGTCTTCTCCTTTTGAATAAAATGTTTGCAGATCCCAGCTTAGTCCACGGCACTCTTGGACTATTATTATTTTCAAATCATTCGGTCGTGCAAGTGAAAGGCAATAATGACGATATTAGATGAACTGGTCGTGGCAGAGAGAAACAGGTATGAGCTCGACTTGTTCTGTTTTTGTAAATATGTTTAACCTAGTATCCATGATTCAGCCCATTATGATCAAACATGTTTGCAATGACAATTAGAGATTATAGTTTATCATGCCATGCATAAGTAGCTAGGAGTGAATAATGATTTATCTTGGATATCAACATTGCGTTAAAATGATTGTGATGTAGTATGATGATATGGTATCCTCCTCTGAATGTTCGAGTGGCTTGACTTGGCACATGTTCATGCATGTAGTTGAATCAAAACCAACATAGCCTTTATGATATTTATGTTCATGGTGTTCATATCCTACTCATGCTAGTATCCAATGTTACTTATGCATAATGCATGTTCATGACCGTTTTTGCTCTCTAACTGGCCGCTTCTTAACCTATCTGCAAGCCTTCGCCTGTACTAAGTGGGAATTCTGCTTGTACATCAAAAACCTGAAATCCAAGTTATTCCAGATGAGTCCACCATACCTACCTATATGCAGTATTACCATGCCGTCCTAAGTAAATTTTCATGTGCCATCTCTAAAAACTTCAAATAAATATCCTTTTTGTGTGCCTGGATCGTTCATGGAACGACATGAGGTAGTCGGTATCTTCCATGCTAAGCGGGTTATTCTCAGGTCGAGTGTTTATTCACTCGCCATCACATGAGAAAAGGGCGGTAATAGGGATGCCCAGTCCTAAACTGCAAAAAGAACTGATCTCTCAAATAATCAAACAAAAACTCCCAATGGAGTCATAACCTTTACTTTTCCTTTTGGCAACCGCCACTAGTGTGTTTAGCATGGAAGATATTGATAACTGATGGTCGTGAAGTAAATGAGAAGGGTGCATGTCTCAATTTCATTTAACTCTATTTTAAAACTTGAGCTCTGGCACCTCTGCAAATCACTGCTTCCCTTTGCGAAGGGACTATCTATTTACTTTTATGTTGTGTCATCACCTTCTCAAATAAGTGCCAGAACCTGAGAGCACTGATGTCATGCTGATGCATTGTGTATAGCTAATGTTGGGTGCATCATGATTGGATCTTTTCTACCATGAATTACAATGTTTAGTCGCTGCTTGAACTTTGGGGGTACTCTGTATTTATGTTTTGCGGTCTCAGAAAGGGCTAGTGAGATACCACTATTGTCATATTATATCATGATTGTTTTGACAACATGTTGCTATTTGAGATATCTTATTATTGCTCTCTAGTTGATTATGTCATTGATATGAGTTAATATAATTTTTAAGAGTTATTGTCGACATGGTTAGTTATAATCTTTGCTGAAAACCTGGGTGTTGTTTAAGCTTATTTATGAAACAAGAGCAAAAGGGTTCGTAAAAGTTTTTCTTTTTCACTTTCAGTTTATTAACTGAATTGCTTGAGGACAAGCAAAGGTTTAAACTTGGGGGAGTTGATACGACTGAGGGAGTCCTGGATAAGGGGGTATCCGGACAGCCGGACTATATGCTTTGGCGGGACTATTGGGCTATGAAGATACAAGATTGAAGACTTCGTCACGTGTCCGTATGGGACTCTCCTTGGCATGGAGGGCAAGCTTGGCCATTCGTATGTAGATCTCCTTCTCTGTAAACCTACTCCGTGTAACCCTAGCCCCCTCCGGTGTCTATATAAACCGGAGGGTTTAGTCCGTAGGACACAACAACAATCATACCATAGGCTAGCTTCTAGGGTTTAGCCTCTCTGATCTCGTGGTAGATCAACTCTTGTAATACTCATATCATCAAGATCAATCAAGCAGGAAGTAGGGTATTACCTCCATCGAGAGGGCCCGAACCTGTGTAAACATTGTGTCCCCAGTCTCCTGTTACCATTAGCCTTATACGCACAGTTCGGGACCCCCTACCCGAGATCCGCCGGTTTTGACACCGACATTGGTGCTTTCATTGAGAGTTCCTCTTTGTCGTTGTTGTAAGGCTCGATGGCTTCTCCAACATTCAACAACGCCGTTCTGGGTGAGACTTTTCTCCCCGGACAGATCTTTGTGTTCGGCGGCTTCGCACTGCGGGCTAACTCGCTTGTCCATCTAGAGCAGATCGACAGCTACGCCCCTGGCCATCAGGTCATGTTTGGAAACCTAAACTACACTATCGACATCCGTGGAGACTTGATCTTCGACGGATTTGGGCCCATGTCAGGAGCACCGAACGATCACGACGTGCACGACCTAGATCTGCAGTCGGACGGTATTCAGAACATCAAGCGTGCTACGCCCCCGGACTACGTTCCAGAGCAGGTCGTGCCTTCCAATGATGGGTGGATGGACCCCGCCCCGGAGGCCACACACTCATCGGCGTTGGAGCCGAACACAGACTCCGCTGCTAAGGAAATCTGTGTCTCTGGACCTCGGACTTACCTTCGGTCGTAGGTCCCGGACCGTGTGCATCCATGCCCGTCGAATCTGATTGGACTCCGGTCATGGAATTCACCGCCGCAGATATCTTCCAGCACCCCCCCTTCGGCGATGTGCTAAATTCATTAAGGTCTCTCTCTCTATTAGGAGATTCCTGGTCGAACTGGCTCGAGTGGGAAGCTGGCGACGAAGAAATTCGTTATCCACCCACCACCCACTTAATAGCCACGGTCAATGATTTGACCGACGTGCTTAACTTCGACTCCGAAGACATCGACGGTATAGACGACGATGCAGGAGAAGAACAAGAACCACCTCCCACAGGGCGCTGGACTGCCACCTCTTCATATGATATATATATGGTGGATACTCCCAAAGAAAACAATGGCGATGAGGCAACGGGAGATAACCCCTCAGGGATGAAATCAAAGCATGGGCATCACCGATGCCGCTCCAAGCCCCGCCACAGCAACACCGACACTGGAGAAGAAAATCCAGATGGTGCCGAAGAGGAATACAATCCTGACCAACCCACCTTCGAGCAAGCCGAACAGGAACACGAGCAGCTCAGCCCAGACGAACAGGCGACAGACGGATACTTGGAGGATGATAACTATATGCCTCCCTCCAAAGACGAGGTGAGCCTCGGTGACGCTGAATTCGGCGTACCAGAGGATCCCATAGAGTTGGAGAGCTTTAAGCACCGGCTTATAGCCACTACAAGAAGCCTAAAAAAGAAGCAGCAACACCTCCAAGCTGATCAAGATCTGCTCGCAGACAGATGGACCGAGGTCCTGGTGGCCGAAGAATACGGACTCGAGCCCCCCATCAGGGGATACCCAAAGCACAAATCGCTAGAAGAAGAGGTCGAAGAACCTGGACTTCCAGCATAGGATGAGGCTGACCAGCCACCCCGTGGCCGGGATAAAATGGCATATCAGGACGGATACCAGCCCGCACACCCACGCCGGTTCACTACGGCCCGGGGCAATACGCAGGACCTGCGAGACATATTGGAAAACAACGCATGACAACCAAGATCAATCTACGGATCACGGGGGCGCGCCACAGCTCATGACACCGATCGTCATGCCGGATACAATATTGATAAATCCGGCCGGACCGAACATAACCGACCAGAACTAATCGGACTGTGCCGCGACATAGCCCGACACAGAGGCGCCGCACACCCCCTCTGCTTCACTGATGAAGTAATGGAACATGAATTCCAAGAAGGGTTTAAACCCGTCAACATCGAGTCATACGATGGCACAACAGACCCCGCGGTGTGGATCGAAGATTTTCTTCTCCACATTCACATGGCTCGCGGTGATGACCTACATGCCATCAAATATCTCCCACTCAAGCTTAAAGGGCCAGCCATACATTGGCTGAATAGCCTGCTAGCAAACTCCATTGGCAGTTGGGAAAATCTTGAGGACGCATTCCTCGATAACTTCCAGGGCACCTACGTGCGACCACCGGATGCTGATGACTTAAGTCACATCACCCAACAGCCCGGAGAGTCAGCCAGGAAATTCTGGACTCGGTTCCTAACTAAAAAGAACCAAATTGTTGACTGTCCGGACGCCGAGGCCCTGGCGGCCTTTAAGCATAATATCCGCGACGAGTGGCTTGCCCGACACCTCGGCCAAGAAAAACCAAAGTCCATGGAAGCCCTCACGACACTAATGACCCGCTTTTGCGCAGGTGAGGACAGCTGGCTGGCTCGCAGTAACACCACGCCAGGAAACTCCGACACTTCAGATATCCGTGACAGTAACGGAAAGCCACGGCGCAATAGACACAAGCATCGAAACAATGGCGACAATGCTGAGGATACAGTAGTCAATGCCGGATTCAGCAACTCCAAATCTGGTCAGCGGGAGAAGCGTTCAACATAAACAATCCGTGATCATCCAGTCTGGACCGCATACTCGACCGTTCGTGCCAGATTCACGGCACCCCCGATAAAACAGCCAATCACACTAACAGAGATTGCTGGGTGTTCAAACAAACTGGAAAGATAAATGCCGAGAACAAGGACAAGGGGCTGCACAACGATGATGACGAGGAACCCCGGTGTCCGAACACTGGGGGACAGAAGAAATTCCCCCCCCAGGTGAAAACGGTGAACATGATCTATGCCACTCACATCCCCAAACGGGAGCGAAAGCGTGCACTTAGGGACGTCTATGTGATGGAGCCCGTCGCCCCAAAGTTCAACCCATGGTCATCCTGCCCGATCACCTTTGATCGTAGGGACCATCCCACCAGCATCCATCACGGCGGCTCAGCCGCATTGGTCCTCGACCCAATCATGGACGGATTCCACCTCACGCGAGTCCTCATGGACGGTGGCAGCAGTCTGAACCTGCTTTATCAGGACACAATGCGCAAAATGGGCATCGATCCATCACGAATCAAACCCACCAAAACAACCTTCAAAGGTGTAATTCCAGGGGTAGAGGCCCGCTGTACGGGCTCAATAACACTGGAAGTGGTCTTTGGATCTCCGGAAAACTTCCGAAGCAAGGAGTTAATCTTCGATATCGTCCCTTTCCGTAGTGGCTATCATGCACTACTTGGACGAACCGCGTTTTCTCGATTCAATGCGGTACCATACTATGCATACATCAAGCTCAAAATGCCAGGACCTCGCAGGGTTATAACAGGCAATTGAAACACAGAACGCTCCCTCCGTACGAAAGAGCACCCCGCAGCCCTCGCGGCCGAAGTACAAAGCAGCCTCCTTCGACAAATAACCGATTCGGCAAGACAACCCCGAACACCGTCAAGCGAGTCCGGAGCACCCCGCAACAGGACCGTCTGGCACGCCAGGAGCTCGTTTTAGCAATCCGGCCTCCACCCTAGCCCCATTCAGGCGGCGTTCATGCCACGCGTACACAAATACGTGCTTAAAATACCATGGGCATAGGTGGAGGCGAGACGACCATGCAGCCTGCAGTGCGGTTCAGCCGCCATGAGGCCCGCATACCATTTTTATTTCTTTCTTTCAGGACCCTACTTTCGGGCAGCCCCTTCAGAGAGATCGGATAACCGGACTCATCACAGGAGGGAACACCAAGGAGGCAAGCGGCTTTGCACACAAGGGAGTACCCAGGTGGTCTCTGTTAATGATTGTTATACATGTTTTATATACCTGCATGCAGCCTGCCCTTGGATAGGACATGTCAAATGGCCCTATTTGTTTTCGCTTAATGCATCAATTGTAAAACATACGCCTTGACGTATTATACAAATAACAATGGGAAACGATATACCAGCGTCAGATTCTTACTAATATCTTCATATTTTCCCTTGAATCTTTATTTAATATTGCATCCGTACATTTTGGTACGCTCAATTTGCCAGGGGCTTCTTATCGAGCCCCATAACATGGCAAGAAAAGTCCGAACACTTTCGATAGTGTGGCACCCCGAACTTATAGCATTATATGCATCAGCTCCAAATCATGTCTTGGGTCAATAGTTGGGTTAGCCCGGCTCCCTTGTTTTGGTACCTTACGTTCCGTTATATCGGCTAAGGTAGCGCAGGGAGAACTACTGCAATTGTGTCCCGGTTCTTCCGGATGAGCACCTCAGTAGAGAAAACCGAAAACTGACCGTCATGATGCGGCGAGAGCGGGTCGCTGTTCGCGAGGTACTAAATCCTTAAAGATGTTTTCCGCTTCAGGCGAGGAATCGGCCTTGCCCGATTTAGGCGTGTATAGCGCCCTAGTTCGGCCTTCCGAATACTAGGGGCTTCGCCGAAATTTAAAATTATAGACTTCTATGGCCAAGTGAGAGTTATAAAGCCGAATAGTCCGATTGCCTTGTTCGCTGCGCTAAACACCTCCTTAAAGGACCAAGAATTTGGATAAAGAGTGTTTGGGTTTCCACGAAC
Organism: Triticum dicoccoides; assembly: GCF_002162155.2. Lineage (NCBI taxonomy): Eukaryota > Viridiplantae > Streptophyta > Magnoliopsida > Poales > Poaceae > Triticum > Triticum dicoccoides. The sequence goes on along the minus strand of NC_041387.1, from coordinate 665,821,029 downwards.
ACCCTAGTACTAGTTATAAGGGGGCGGAAGCCGACGACTGGCCTACTTTCAGATTTTGATAAACGGCCGCAAAGAAGGTAATATTTTAAATCAAACAAAGTGTTATATAGCACAAACAAACCTGTTCTCATATTACAAGGATGACATGAGTACATTCACTCAGAAATTATGTTCTTAGGACATTCATTTGCCACAAGTCGAGTGCCTTTCATAATGCTATCATAATTTTTTTCGGGGTAGCGATGCTCCTTACCCTCCGGGGGTCCATCCTTCACGAGCTTCTCAGCATCCAGTTTGGCCCAATGCATCTTCGCGCGGGCAAAGGCCCGTCGGGCACCCTCAATACAGACGGACTGCTTGATAACTTCTAGCCGTGGACATGCATTCACCATCCACTTTATCAGGCCAAAGTAGCTGCAGGGCACGAGCTCATCAGGCCACATCCGGACTATGAGGTCCTTCATGGCCCGTTCAGCCGCATTGTGGAGTTCGACCATTTGCTTCAGTTGGTCACTTAGAGGCATCGGGTGTTTGGTTCCAATGTATTGGGACCAGAACATCTTCTCCATTAAGCTCCCCTCTTCAGCACGATAGAACTCCGCGGCATCCGAAATGCTGCGTGGTAGATCTGCGAAAGCCCCTGGAGAGCTCCGAATTCGTGTAAGTAACAGAAATGACTCCTCCACATGCTTGCTTTGAATAAAAAAATGCCTTACCCTCCCCTATCTTCTTGGCCACCTGGATCTCCTGGAGGGCCTTTCGGGCTTCGGCCTTGGCGTCTGTCGCACTCTGGAGGGCCTTCGCAAGCTTCGACTCTTGCGTCTTGAAGTCATGCTCCAAGGACTCGAATTTCTTGCCGAGCTCCTGGAGCTCTTGCTGTACCTCTCCCACCCGAGCATCTTGCTTCTCGCGCTCGGTGCGCTCCGTAGCCGCCTTGGCTTCGGCTGCGGACAACGCTTTCTTCAGGGCTGCCACTTCGGTCACGGTTCCTATCAAAAACCATGATGCTCTTTTGTTAGCATCATCACTTTTTTCTCCTCTATACGACACACGGATGGGGTTTCACTTACCTTTGTTCTCCTCGAATTGCTTCTTCACGAGGCCGAGCTCTTCTTCAGCCTGCCCCAGTTCGCGCTTGAGTCCGGCAACCTCAGCCGTGCGCGCAGCGGCGGTCAGCAGCAATGCCTGTTTGTTCACATAGACAAGTACTATTAGTTTCCTGTGGTTTTTTAGTTGACCCTCCATTTGGCTTTTTCTCCCGAACACCAACTAGAGTATCAGGGCCTACTGTCTATCGGGTGATATTTCCTCACACTTTTTCATTACTTACCTCAAAGCCTGTTAGTAGGCTGGTGCAGGCTTCGGTGGCGAACCAAACCTTTTCAATCACTGCACTCATAAGAGTACGGTGCTCATCATCGATGGAAGCGCCTCGAAGCACTTCCAACAAATTATCCGATGCCCCGGGCTGGGCGGAGGTCATCGACACGGCCGGCTCGCTCTCCTTCGCGAGGGGCTGCCTTCTGGAACCCGGAGCCTTTGGAGGCTCCGGTGCAGTAACCGGCTGGGAGCTAGACTTGTTGTGGCTCCCGTTAGCATAATCCATGGGGGACTTACCCTCCATGCGCCCGGCGTCTGGGATCTCGCCTTGGGACGTCTACGAAGTCGTCGCCTCCTGCTCTGGTATCCTTTGGGACAACACCTTGGTGTCATCCGCAAGTCGCGGGGAGGTGGCCGTCGGGAGTGAATTCATCTCCGACTCGCCCAGAGACTCCTCCAAAGAGGACACCCCGAGATTGGACCCGGCCGGACTGCATATACGTGTTCGGCGTTATTGAAAGCCATAAGTTCAAAGCCGCATGAAAAATAATAATACAGAATGCGGATACTTACGACCTCGCCCGGGGCTTGCCCCTGGGCAGCCACTCGTCGTTGCTATAAGCAGCGGTTGAGGAGTGATCTGGAAGGGAAGCATTTCCCTTCTTTGGCGTCCCGGCCTCCCCCGACGGAGCGGCCTTCCTTTTCTTCTCCTCCCCAATATGGGGAGGGGGCATTTCCTCATGTTTCCCCCCGTCTTCGAGGGGGGGGGGGATCTTCCTCATCATCTTCGGATGACGATTCTATCACGACCTTGCGCCGGAGACCTTTTCTGGTCCCCGCAGCCGCCTTCTTGGACCCTTCGCCCCCCTCAGTTGAGGCGGCCTTCCTCTTTCTCTCCTCCCCTTCATGGGAGGAGTGTGCCCCGTCATCTTCCGGCTAGGCGTCTGGCGTAGCCTCGCGCCGGAGACCCTTCTGGGTCCCCGTGGCTTTCTTTTCGGCCTTTTTCTCCGGCAACTTGTAAGGCGCCGGAACTAGCATCTCCTCTAGGAGTGCGTCTACTGGGTCCTCAAGCAATGGAGCCGGATAGTCAATCCGCTCCTCCATCTCCACCCAATCCTATTTGGTCAGCATGGTGACTTAAAAATCCTCCCACGAATGTACTAGGAAGAGAACATCTTGTAATAGTCAGAGGACTTACCGGACTGGCGAGGCGCTTTGCGCTGAGCCCACGGTCCTCGGAAAGGGGAGGAGGGACTTCGCCGGTCTTCAACAACACCTTCCAGATTTCTTTGTGCGTCGTGTCGAAGAGCTCCACCAGCATCTGGTGTTCGGCTGGGTCGAACTCCCACATATCAAATGCCCGTCTTTGACACAGGAGAATCCGGCGAATGAGCATGACCTGGACCACGTTGACGAGCTTGATCTTCTTGTCCCTCATACTTCTGATGCAGGTCTCAAGTCCGATCAGCTCCGTGGGTTCGCCCCAGGCCAGGCCCTTCTTTTCCCAAGAAGTGAGCCGCATGGGGATTCCGGATCTGAATTTGGGGGCCGCCACCCAGTTGGCATCGCGCGGCTCGGTGATGTAGAACCACCCTGATTGCCACCCTTTTATGGTCTCCATGAAGGAACCGTCAAGCCATGTGACATTGGGCATCTTGCCCACCATGGTGTCTCCGCACTCCGCCTGTTGGCCGCTCACGATCTTCGGCTTCACGCAGAAGATTTTCAGCCACAGACCGAAGTGAGGCTTGATGCGGAGGAAGGCCTTGCACACGACGATGAACGCCGCTGTCAGGACCCCGACTCAATGCCACATCGATCTAGCATGTAACACCTCATATCACTTTGCGGCCTCACGCACGGTATCCCCACGGGTGTCGCATTACCTTTGCCCGGGACCGTTTGCGCCTTTTGGCACACGTATATGACAGTGTCGCTAGCATCCATATGATAAGGAGCCCGGGCTGACATGGCTAGTCGTAAACCCAAAGTGGCACAGACTTACAGGGACAGGCATCCATGACCCAGCATCGAACGTGTCGGTCATCAGCGAGTGAATCCAGGCTGAAGCACTGGGCTAGCAGGACTCCGGTGAACCGGGCTGTAGCGGGCTAACAGGACTCCGGTATTCATCGCGTGACATTTCCCCGAAGGGACAGACACAGGAACGAAGAAGGACACATGCCGGCCAGCCTAAGTGTTTCGGAGCAGTAGCAAGCTACCATGGCTCGGTGGAAAACACTAGGAGACATTTCCCCGTAAGAGAGGCTACTAAAGATAAACAACTAGATGGTCAGATCCCACACATACCAAGCATTTCAATAACATACACACAATATGCTCGATATGTGCAAATACAACATGGCATCACAACATGACTCTATGACTCAAGTAATTTATTCAATAGGCTCCGAGGAGCGCGATATTACAATCATGGGTCTCATGACCCAACAATCAGAGCATACAAATCAAAGCACACGCGGAAGCTATCATGTCTGAGTACAGACATCTATAAATGAAAAAGGCTGAGAAGCCTGACTATCTATCAGATCCTGCCGAGGGCACAAGATCGTAGCTGAGGTATCAAGCTAAACGTCGAAGTCCAAGTGGAACTACTAGTGAGACTGAAGTCTCTCTGCAAAACATAAAATGGGCAAACGTGAGTACAAATGTACCCAGCAAGACTTACATCAGAACTAACTACATATGTATCATTTTCAACAAGGGGATGGTGGGGTTTAACTGCAGCAAGCCAGCTTTGACTCGGTGGCTATCCTAAACTACGACTGCAATGTAACTCTTTGAGGTGGCGCACACGAGTCCACATATTCACCATATCAATACACCACTATGGATCCGCTCCCGTCTCCCTACGAGAACGCCATCCATAGCACTCACGCTTATCTTGCGCATTTTAAAGTATCCACTTTCACTTGTCTATGAACTGATATAAGCAACCCAGAAGTCCTTTTCCGCGGACACGGCTATTCGAATAGATGATGTTAACCCTGCAGGGGTGTACTTCTTCATACATGTTTCCACCACTTAGCGTCTGCACACGACATGTGCTCGGCAGACTTCAAGCGAAAGCCGACGTGGGTGTAGACCACGACCTACCTAAACACTCAAGTCTCTAGTCCAGGTTTATCGCCTATTCGGGTTCCATCCATGAGGAGATCCGGCCGGAGTTTCGCTCACAGCCCCAAACGATGTGAACAGGGTTCCCGAGATACCAAACGGGCATCCGGTACACCGTGCCACGTACCTACCACATCACAGCCCACCCCTACGGTCAGCGCTGCCACGGCCTCCAGTAAGCTACAAACACCAGAAACTACTTGCAACTCCTGGACAGAGGACTAGGGTGAATAAGAAGTCGAGCGGGGTCATATTTCAGGGCCCAATGTATGGTAGTAGCTGAATCATGGATCACAAACACAGAACTCAGTTCCTGAGGACGGCTGCAATGAGACAACCCACCATGTACTCCTACATGGCCTCTCACCGCTACCTTTACCAAATCGTGTTCACACACTTAGCTCACACACAGTAGGACATGTTCACACGCCTCTGATTCATCCCCGATGAATCAGACCTGACTCAACTCTAAGCAGTAGCAGGCATGACAAACAAGCATGGATGAGTAGGCACAACAGGGCTCAAACAATTCCTACTCATACTAGTGGGTTTCATCTATTTACTGTGGAATGACATGTCATGCAAAGGATAAAGGGGTTCAGCTACCGCAGCAAGTAACAGATGAATCGTTGTTGTCCTAATGCAGTAAAAGAGAGCAGGAGCGAGAGAGTAGGATTGTATCGGAATGAACAAGGGGGTTTTGCTTGCCTGGCACTTCTGAAGATAACATTGAGTCTTCATCAGTGTCAACGATCACATCATCGGTACACGTCTATCGAGAGGGGACAATTACCGGCAAATACAGAAAAACACGATCAATGCAATGCACAATATGATGCATGATCATGACATGGCAAAATGGATGTGTTTTGGGCTAATGCAACTAGCAACAGATTAAATGAAGTTGGTTTGAATATAAGATTCAAATTCAAACTCCATATGTGATTATTCAAATGCCATTTAATTGATTTGTGCTAAACAGCAGCTATAAGTTGTTCTAACATGCATGAAAATGGTACAGATGGATTCCTTGAATTTTTCTGATAATTTTTCATATATAAATTATTTAATTTGGAGTTACGGTTAATTTTCTATGATTTTTAGAAGTTTTAGGCATTTTCTGAAATTTCCTGAATATTTAGAATTAAAATAATTCCAGAAAATGAATTATGGCGTCAGCATTGCGTCACTATGACGTCAGCAGGTCAACAGACGCTGCTGGTGGTCAAACCTGACCAGTGGGGTCCACTGGTCAGTGACTGAGGCTGGTTAGTGTCAATGGCAGGTGGGGCCGGGTCAACAGACACGTCAGCGTGGTCAAAGCTGACGTGTGGGGTCGGTCAACGTCCATGTCAGCGTGGTCAAAGCTGACGGGTGGGGCCCATGTGGTTAGTTAAACTAAACAGAAAAAATACTAATCCTAATTAGGCGCAGGGGCCCACATGGCAGTGGCTCATAGGGTGATTAGCCCCTAATTAAGTGGCCACATCGGCCCGCCGGAGTTTGGCCGGCGGTGACCACAGAGCACGGCGGAGCACGCCGGACTTGCGCTAGGGGCTTCGGATTCACGCGCTGAAGGCACCGGGGCGTAGCCCGGGCTCTCCCGCAACTGATGGGGTAGGTGGGAGGCTGCGGGGACGCCGGGGCTCGCCGGAGTGGAGGCCGCGGCGGCTGCCGGAGCTCGGGTTTGGGCGGAGCGAGGTTACGGAGCGCTAGGGGGCTGGCTGAGGGGGCTATGCGGACTCCTGGGGCAGCTAGGAGCACGCTAGGCTCGTCGGACTGGCCGCAACAGCACGTCAGTGCCATGCCCGGCGTCCATGGCGGACGGCGGCGCTCGGTACGGTGGCTAGCATGGCTACTGCACGGGAGACCAACGGGGAGAGAGGGGAAACGTAGGAGAGCTCACGGAGGGGCTAGCGGAGGAGACGACGAAGTCGGGGAAGCTCTGGACGCGCCGAATCGGTGGAGTCGATCTCCGGGCACCGGAGGTGAAGACGACGATGCTCCGGTCGACTGCGGCCTCCTCTGGTCGCGTGCGTCGCGTGGGTAGCTTCACGGGGTCAGGGCGGAGCTCAGGGATGCATAGTGGGAGCGAGGGGGTGGCTGTGGCCCAGGTAACGGCGTCGGCGGCGATGGGCTCCGCTCGGGCGCGTGCAGGGAGGGAAGCAAAGGAGGGAACGGGGTCCAGGGGAAGAGAGGGGAGGTGCAGGGGGCGAGGGAGGTGCGTGGCGTCACCAGAGGGCTCGGGGAGGAAGCAGGAGGTGGCCAGAGCAGGGTGGAGGTGGCGCGCACGGCGGCGTCGCGGTGTCCGCGTCCTTCTGGCGAGGAGGAAGACGACAGGGGAGTAGCGGTGGCGGGCTGGGCCGTGCTGCTGGGCCAGGTGGGCTACCAGGTGAGCGCCAGGTAAGGTTTCTCTCCTCTCTTTTATTTTTTTCTTCTGTTTTGTTTTATTTAATTTCGTTTTGCCACTGTTTTGAATTTTAAACAAATTCAAACAATGCCAAAAACTCCTCTGAATATTTTATATTGCTAGATGGACTTTTCCAAAAGCTCATAAAATATTTCAGGGGGTATTTGAAATTATATTCTAGTTATATGAATATAATTCAAATTCAAATAGCTAATGATTTAAATTCAAAGTCCCAAAAATAATCCTTAAAAAATGTTCAATATTTTGGTTGGGACCAGAACCCTTACCAAAAATTATCAAACATTTAAGAAGAGCCTTTTGGAGCAATGAATGAGATTTCTAGGGTTTTTGCCCTTCTTTTATTTAGGGTTTTGAGGCTTCCAATATTCCTCAATTCAGGTTTCAAAAATATAGACATGATGCACACCTGAAGCTAGCCTAGAGCAATGCCAGAAACTAGGGATGTGACAACTCACCCCCACTAAACAAGAATCTCGTCTCGAGATTCAAGCGTAGGGTAAGGTGAAGGGGAAATGCAACTAGTATAATGTTCACGATCCAGGGTGCACTTCAAATGAACGTTGATTTGAACACCATCTTTGTCTTGTCGTCTTGCTCTGAGAAATCCTGTCAACATGACAGGGGGGGGGGGAAGAAGGAGACTCTAGAAGGGTCGATCTTCTTGAAGATCGAACAACTTAGGATTAACTCACGGAATGAGACATAGCAACATCTCTCGAGCTGAGAGATGAAGCACACCTCTAGAGAAATGGAGTGGAACAGATGACGAAGGTTCACTAGGTAGACAATGATTCCACACCTAAGAAGGTGGTGAGCGGTTGTCAACGTAGCGAGGAGTTGAGTTGCCATGATACCACGACGAAACATCCTGGAGGGGGGTGATTCGTAGATTATTATCTTAAGTGGCAAAAAGAATTACCTTTGATATAGAGATCGTTAAGACTCTCTATATCAGCCTAAGGCAAATCACAGCAATCGATTGGCGGGGTCGGTAGAATGGCATACTTGGACTTGGATGATGTGGATTACCTTGTTGAAGACAACGTAATGGATGATTTTGCTTATCACCGGAAATGGAAGAGACCCATGGTAGAATGGCACATTGGCGGTGCAAGCTAGGAACAAAATGCAAATGCTGGGAATGATTCTGGTAACTGGGGAAGAACCCAACAAAAGAGAGTGAATTCACTGTTTGAAAAGGTCATAGCATTTGCCGAGGAAACTGAGAGGAATCCCAGTTAGAGATGATGATAACACGTAGTGCTTGTGCGTGCTCTCAAGAACTTGAGCATTTCCATAATCATCAAGGTTTTATCAACAACCGCATCAAGGGTGCTGACAACACAACATACTACCATGATGAATAGCGATGGACGATGCAGATGCGAAGGAGGATAACACTTTCTCATATTTCACCTTAGCGAGGCCAAGCAAATAAAATCTGGATGATCGACCGAGAGACATTTAGCACTCCGCTTCTAATGTTCTCCTTGATGTGCTAGTATAACCCATTCATAGATATGGTTTGATATCTAAACATCAAGTAAAAGGTCGGACTTCGGGAACACAAAAATCCATAGGGGCAACTAGGGAGTAAATCCTACGAAATCCCTATGGGGGGGGGGTGGCCAACTTCCTCAAACAAGATACTATAATAATAGGTCTACCGGATGGGTGTGTTGGCTACGACATCCACCTTACCGGTTATCGAGAGACCAATATTATAGTTCTTAGAGAAATGTTCCAACCATCATATCTGCCTGAGATTCAGCTCTGGTTGGTGTTAGGATATTCCAGGCTCATCGAGTCTTAGGAAGAAAAATGAAAGTTTGCAACATAAATCGACGAGATGACGTTGCGGGATTCTCGGGAGATGAACTACGATAGCAAGCTCCAAAACATGAGCTGGTTCTGCTACAAACATGTGAACACGTTGTCCCAGACAAGCATGACCACGTGGTAGTCTTATAATAAAACACTACCGAGTTCAGGAGGTGGAACCATCAACGAGGGTATCGAAGTTCTTTCATAAGTCCGGATTAGCTCTTATGAAGGAACTCCTTCTCCTTGAACAAATTAATCAGTGGCTTGGTGTGCTAGGGATACATATAGATTGAAGGTTGCAAGTCTTCAAACCACAGCATTCTTCGCACGTGTGCATGACTGATTTGGAATGATTCCAAAGAAAGCAACATTGACTTTCTCGAATCCACGGCGGCAACTTGCATCAGATGCACATGAATTAAAGGAAGCCACTACCTTCATCCAAACATATGCTTCATGAGCTAGCATGAACAAATGCTTTCAAAAGTTTCCAACACTAGCTTAATGTTCAGCAAAATTATGGAGAAGACAAGGATGTTGTCAATGGGCACAACAACAATTCATCTGGGTTTCCTTTTAAAAGGAATTCCATAGTTAAGTGAACAAGCGATAGCATTGGTCAGACCCAAAAGATATAATGGTGTATGCTCGAGGGATCAACCACGAATAAGACAACATTACGAGCATCGTTGGTACTGATTTGATTTGACGATAGCCCACACTCAAATCAAAGGATTGATAAGACAATAGGTCCAGCAACTGATCACAAGGACCAATCGATGAAGATATCATCTTTCTTCAACACACACTACACAAGAATATCCCTTTGGAACGAACTAAGTCAGACAAGTTTTTATCTTCCAACTCTCCAAGTTGTTGTCCAGCTTAACCAACTAGCTCAGGGATATCTAACACCGATTCTTGGAAAGAAGGTGGTTCATAAGAAACCAACTTGATCACGGGCTCAACATAGCGGTCAGGTGACAACCCGGTAACACCTCCAAGAAGATATTTGGAAAGTCACGAACCACCGGTATGTTACTAAGCTCGAGAACAATCTTGCTTTTGAGGGCAAGACGATATGATCAAATGAGTGAGGACTTGACAAGATCCTAACTCATCAATCGAAGGGTGCACCGAAATAAGGACTAG
>NC_041387.1:665686279-665807403 GCF_002162155.2 Triticum dicoccoides | reverse complement strand
GTTGTCCTAATGCAGTAAAAGAGAGCAGGAGCGAGAGAGTAGGATTGTATCGGAATGAACAAGGGGGTTTTGCTTGCCTGGCACTTCTGAAGATAACATTGAGTCTTCATCAGTGTCAACGATCACATCATCGGTACACGTCTATCGAGAGGGGACAATTACCGGCAAATACAGAAAAACACGATCAATGCAATGCACAATATGATGCATGATCATGACATGGCAAAATGGATGTGTTTTGGGCTAATGCAACTAGCAACAGATTAAATGAAGTTGGTTTGAATATAAGATTCAAATTCAAACTCCATATGTGATTATTCAAATGCCATTTAATTGATTTGTGCTAAACAGCAGCTATAAGTTGTTCTAACATGCATGAAAATGGTACAGATGGATTCCTTGAATTTTTCTGATAATTTTTCATATATAAATTATTTAATTTGGAGTTACGGTTAATTTTCTATGATTTTTAGAAGTTTTAGGCATTTTCTGAAATTTCCTGAATATTTAGAATTAAAATAATTCCAGAAAATGAATTATGGCGTCAGCATTGCGTCACTATGACGTCAGCAGGTCAACAGACGCTGCTGGTGGTCAAACCTGACCAGTGGGGTCCACTGGTCAGTGACTGAGGCTGGTTAGTGTCAATGGCAGGTGGGGCCGGGTCAACAGACACGTCAGCGTGGTCAAAGCTGACATGTGGGGTCGGTCAACGTCCATGTCAGCGTGGTCAAAGCTGACGGGTGGGGCCCATGTGGTTAGTTAAACTAAACAGAAAAAATACTAATCCTAATTAGGTGCAGGGGCCCACATGGCAGTGGCTCATAGGGTGATTAGCCCCTAATTAAGTGGCCACATCGGCCCGCCGGAGTTTGGCCGGCGGTGACCACAGAGCACGGCGGAGCATGCCGGACTTGCGCTAGGGGCTTCGGATTCGCGCGCTGAAGGCACCGGGGCGTAGCCCGGGCTCTCCCGCAACTGATGGGGTAGGTGGGAGGCTGCGGGGACGCCGGGGCTCGCCGGAGTGGAGGCCGCGGCGGCTGCCGGAGCTCGGGTTTGGGCGGAGCGAGGTTACGGAGCGCTAGGGGGCTGGCTGAGGGGGCTATGCGGACTCCTGGGGCAGCTAGGAGCACGCTAGGCTCATCGGACTGGCCGCAACAGCACGTCAGTGCCATGCCCGGCGTCCATGGCGGACGGCGGCGCTCGGTACGGTGGCTAGCATGGCTACTGCACGGGAGACCAACGGGGAGAGAGGGGAAACGTAGGAGAGCTCACGGAGGGGCTAGCGGAGGAGACGACGAAGTCGGGGAAGCTCTGGACGCGCCGAATCGGTGGAGTCGATCTCCGGGCACCGGAGGTGAAGACGACGATGCTCCGGTCGACTGCGACCTCCTCTGGTCGCGTGCGTCGCGTGGGTAGCTTCACGGGGTCAGGGCGGAGCTCAGGGATGCATAGTGGGAGCGAGGGGGTGGCTGTGGCCCAGGTAACGGCGTCGGCGGCGATGGGCTCCGCTCGGGCGCGTGCAGGGAGGGAAGCAGAGGAGGGAACGGGGTCCAGGGGAAGAGAGGGGAGGTGCAGGGGGCGAGGGAGGTGCGTGGCGTCACCAGAGGGCTCGGGGAGGAAGCAGGAGGTGGCCAGAGCAGGGTGGAGGTGGCGCGCACGGCGGCGTCGCGGTGTCCGCGTCCTTCTGGCGAGGAGGAAGACGACAGGGGAGTAGCGGTGGCGGGCTGGGCCGTGCTGCTGGGCCAGGTGGGCTACCAGGTGAGCGCCAGGTAAGGTTTCTCTCCTCTCTTTTATTTTTTTCTTCTGTTTTGTTTTATTTAATTTCATTTTGCCACTGTTTTGAATTTTAAACAAATTCAAACAATGCCAAAAACTCCTCTGAATATTTTATATTGCTAGATGGACTTTTCCAAAAGCTCATAAAATATTTCAGGGGGTATTTGAAATTATATTCTAGTTATATGAATATAATTCAAATTCAAATAGCTAATGATTTAAATTCAAAGTCCCAAAAATAATCCTTAAAAAATGTTCAATATTTTGGTTGGGACCAGAACCCTTACCAAAAATTATCAAACATTTAAGAAGAGCCTTTTGGAGCAATGAATGAGATTTCTAGGGTTTTTGCCCTTCTTTTATTTAGGGTTTTGAGGCTTCCAATATTCCTCAATTCAGGTTTCAAAAATATAGACATGATGCACACCTGAAGCTAGCCTAGAGCAATGCCAGAAACTAGGGATGTGACAGCCGAGATGTTGAGGACAAAATTCGGGGCTAGGTCGTGAAAATCTAGCCCGTAGTAATACATGAGCCCACGGACAAATGGGTGGAGAGGAAATCCTAGTCCGCGGATGAAATGAGGGAGAAATACTACTCTCTCCCGAGACTTTGGGGTGGGGGTAATCTGTCCCTCCGCCAGAAGCCTGTGCGCGATGCTCTCGGCCAGGTATCCGGCCTCCCGAAGCTTGGTAATGTCCTCCTCTGTGACAAAGGAGGCCATCCACTTGCCTCCCGCTCCGGACATGCTGCGGTGCTACGGAGAAGGTGAGAGCTTGGGCGCTGGAGCTCAAGAGGTGCGAGAACGGATGAGCAAAGCAAGAAGAAGGCGTGCGTGAAAACGGGAGATCCTTGTCCCTTTATAAAGGCTGTGCAGAATGTGTGCCTCCCCACTTGCCTCTTGAAATCATTTATTTTCCAAGCGCCTCGATTGATGGTGCTGGTTGGGTTACCCATACCCGTGTTGATGGAGATCCCGTGATAAGGGGACACGATCTCTGCTTTGACAAGACATGCCAAAGAAACCGCCTCGCGATGTGTGCGGGAGCTGGACGTGAAAAGCGGTTCGAATAATGACCGGGCCATGGCGTGCTATCACGCTGCGAAGGACTGTCAGCAGATTAGATTCGTGGATTATTGTTCTCTCTAGGGTGGTATGTGAAGAGAAGGACACGGTCCTTGTGTTCGGAATTTATCTTGGAGTATTCGGAGATGGAACCCGCCTCGCAATGCCGAAGAGAATCTACGCGCTGGACTCATCGTCATTGAAGCCTGGTTCAGGGGCTACTGAGGGAGTCCTGGATAAGGGGGTATCCAGACAGCCGGACTATATGCTTTGGCCGGACTGTTGGACTATGAAGATACAATATTGAAGACTTCGTCCCGTGTCCGGATAGGACTCTCCTTGGCGTGGAAGGCAAGCTTGGCGATTCGGATGTAAATCTCCTTCTCTGTAAACTGACTCCGTGTAACCCTAGCACCCTCCGGTGTCTATATAAACCGGAGGGTTTAGTCCATAGGACACAACAACAATCATACCATAGGCTAGCTTCTAGGGTTTAGCCTCTCTGACCTTGTGGTAGATCAACTCTTGTAATACTCATATCATCAAGATCAATCAAGCAGGAAGTAGGGTATTACCTCCATCGAGAGGGCCCGAACCTGGGTAAACATCGTGTCCCCAGTCTCCTGTTACCATTAGCCTTAGACGCAAAGTTCGGGACCCCCTACCCGAGATCCGCCGGTTTTGACACCGATAACGGCTCCGTTGTATCTAGTTTTCCTAATGCTTTTCCTCTTGTTTTGAACTCTAATTTGCATGATTTGAATGATACAACCCACCAGGGCGCGCTACCCCCTCCAGGCGCACCTAGGTGGGTTGTCCCGACTTGGTAGCCCCAATGACCCTGAAACCGATGCTATAAAGTCACATATATTCAGAAAAAAATCAGGAAGAAAGAATTATCGCATTTCATGAGAAGGAGCCGCCGCCGTCTCCTGTTCTTCATCGGCAGGCCAGATCTGGAGTCCGTTTGGGGCTCCGGAGAGGGGGATCTTCGATCTTCGTCATCACCAACACATCTCCATCGCCAATTCCATGACGCTCCCCACCGGGAGTGAGTAATTCCTTAGGCTCGCTGGTCGATGACGAGTTGGATGAGATTCATCATGTAATCGAGTTAGTTTTGTTAGGGCCTGATCCCTAGTATCCACTATGTTCTGAGATTGATGTTGCTATGACTTTGCCATGGTTAATGCTTGTCACTTTGGGCCCGGATGCCATGATTTCTGATATGAACCATTTATGTTATCACCATTATATCCATGTTCTAGATCCAATCTGAACCTACTACGTGTTATGATCCGGCAACCCCAGAGTGACAATAGTCGGGACCACTCCCGGTGATGACCGTAGTTTGAGGAGTTCTTGTATTCATCGTGTGTTAATGTTTTGTTCTAGTACTCTATTAAAATGAGGCCTTAATATCCCTTAGTTTCCAATAGGACCCCACTTCCATGGGAGGATAGGACAAAAGATGTCATGCAAGTTCTTTCCATAAGCATGTATGACTATTTACGGAATACATGCCTACATTATATTTATGAGCTGGAGCTAGTGTCGTATCGCTGCAGGTTATAACTGGCTCATGATGAATATCATCCAATGAATCACCAAACCAATGCCTATGAATTTACCTTATATTATTCTTGTTAAGTTACTATTGTTGCTACTGCTATCGTTACTGCTACAAAATCGCTACTATCATTGTTACCGTTACTATTGCTGCTACCATTACTATCAAAACTATCATACTACTTTGCTACTGATCACTTTGCTACAGATAATTAATCTCCAGGTTTGGTTGAATTGACAACTCAGCTGCTAATACTTGCAAATATTCTTTGGCTCCCCTTGTGTCGAATCTATAAATTTGGGTTGAATAATCTACCCTCGAAAACTGTTGCGATCCCCTGTACTTGTGGGTTATCAGTGGCACTATGCTTGTCTCGCCATGTGGGTGTGAACTATGGATGGATCTTCCTTCGGTGGCTTCATTATCCTTCGAACTCCCATTTTCCCTTTTCCTCAGTTGCATGGATGATCTTGACTACGGTGTTGTAGCTTTAGATTATTTGTTCATACTCTTTAGCTTCCCTTATGCGCTATGTACCTGTTGCCTGGGTTTGCATCTCCACTTCTCCTTTTTCTTTATGTTCCTTGTAAGGTGTGGTTGGTTGTAAGAGCATCTACAGGCGCCTCAAACCCCCCTCAAATTATGGGCAAACGGTCCGGTCAATGACGGGTCAAAAAAATGTGGCCCCGACCTCTACCTGATACGTCTCCAACGTATTGACTTTTCCGAACACTTTTACTCTTGTTTTGGACAGTAATTTGCATGATTTAATGAAATTAACCCAAACTAACGTTGTTTTCGGCAAAACTACCTTGGCTTTGTTTTTAGTGTGAAAATAAAAAGTTCTTAGAATCAAAAAATATTACGAAGAATTATTTTGAAATATGCGCAAACAACTACCAGAGGAGGGCCACCACAGAGCCACAAGCTCAAGGGGCGCACCCCACGGGGCACGCTGGCTAAGCTTGTGGGCCCCATGAGTCTCCATTTGCCCTACCTCCAACTCCACAAATACCGTCTTCCCAAGAAAAAAAATCAGAGAGGAAGTTTCACCGTGTTTTATGATAAGGAGCCACGCCACCTCCTATTCTTCATCGGGACCTGATCTAGAGTCCATTCAGGGCTTCGGAGAGGGCAGATCATCATCGTCGTCATCAATAACCTCATGATACTCACCACCGGAAGTGAGTAAGGCATCCTGGAGGTAGATGGAGATGGATGATATTCTTCATGTAATCGAGTCAATTTGTTAGGGCTTGATCCCTAGTATCCACTATGTTCTGAAACTGAGGTTGTTATGACTTTGCCATGCTTAATGCTTGTCACTAGGGTTCGAGTGCATCATTTTCGATCTAAAACTATAATGTTTTCATGAATATATTTGAGTTCTTGATTCTATCTGTAAGTTATATGCACATGTTATTGTACTGAACCTAGAACCCAAGGTGACAATAATTGGGATACTCTCCGGGACGACTGTAAATTGAGGAGTTTATGTATTCACTATGCGAATGCTTTAATCCGGTTCTCTATTATAAAGAGTGACTTAATTACCTTTAGTTTCAATTAGGATCCACGACAGGGTAGGACAAAAGATGCCACGAGAGGGTAGGACAAAAGATGCCATGCAAATTCTTATTGCAGGCATGTATGACTATATATAGAATATATGCCTATATGTGATTGATGAATCGACTATTGTGTATCTCTAGGTTGTGACTGTTGCATGACGAATGTCATACAAATATCCATCGTTACTCCATGCCTATGCTTTTCATAATAGTCTTTGTTTGAATCATTATTACTCTTACTGTTACTGCTACAACTACTATTGCTATTGTTACTGCTACTACTACAATTGCTACAGTTACTACTGCCATCAAAACTATCATATTAATTTGTTACTAATATTTTGCTGCAAGGAAGTAACTTCTTAGGTGCGGCTCAATTGACACCTCACCTGATAAGGCTTATAAATATTCTTAGGCTCCGGATGTGTCGCATCAATAAATTTGGGTGAAATACTACACTCGAAGGCTGTTGTGATCCCCTATACTTGAGGGTCACTAGTGCCTCAAATGCCTGGGCTGACTGACACCCCTCGTATCCAACCCAAATCTGAGGCGGATATGGGGATGCACGGGCGCGACTGGGTGCATCGGACATGTCGGACCCGACATCCCGACTCCATCCCAAATTGCACCAAATCGACCTCGACCTACCGATTCCATTTGCTCCTCTCCTTTGTTCTTCCTCATTTGCACAGGCCTGCTCATAGGTCCACTGCCACTCACACCACTGCCGCCGTTCCGAGCCTTAGCACCGCCAGCATCGGCACTGTGTAGTCCTCCCATCGTGATTGTTGCCGGCCTGGAAGCCACCTCGGTATGTTCGGTAACTTTTGGGCTGCACCTTGCCCTATACGTGTTTGACACATTGTCCGACCAGGTTTTTGTGATTTGTTCATAGGCATCGACACCATGAATTTCGATGCTTTTGGAGGACAAGGAGTATGGACCAACGAAGCTTTATAAAATGATTGAAAATGAGTTCTTTGATTCGTCGGATTCGGATGAAGTGGATAAATATGATGATTCTCATGAGCATACAAGAGGAAATGGACCAATAGGTGGAGCATATTCGTAACTTCAAGGGCTCAATCAAGGGGAGAAGAGTTATTAATTGGATAGGATCTTGGGAGCATGATTACTCTACATGGATTACTTTGATCCAGACCCAACTTTTCCTAACGATCCATGGTTTCATTGTTGTTTTCGTCTATGTAAACCATTGTTTTTGAACATTGTGGAGGGAGTGGAGGCACACGATGACTACTTCAAGCTCACTAGGGATTGTTGCGGCCAACTATTTTTCTCTTCTAAGAAAAAATGCATGGTTGTACTACAGATGCTTACACTTGGTACTGCCGCTGATGCCGTTAGTGAGATGGTCCGGATGGGGGAGAGAACATGCCTAAAGACTACTGTGAGATTTGCCAGCGCCATTGTGCAGGTATTTAGAGCAGAGTATCTGAGAGAATCAAATGTGCAGGACACAGAAAATTTGTTGGCTATTGGAGAGGCACGAGGTTATACAGGTATGCTCGGATCAATTGATTACATGGATTGGCAAAGAAAGAACTTCTCCAAAGGTTTGCATGGAATGTACCGGAGTCACACCAAATAGGCCACCATCATACTAAAAGCAGTGGCATCACATGGCTTATGGATTTGACATGCTTTCTTTGGAATGCGTGGTTATCACAATGACATCAATGTGCTTTAGTGATCTCCCCTATCCAGGGGGCTTTGAATGGGGAATCGCCATCATGCAACAATGTCAATGGTCGCGACTACAACATGGGGTACTATCTTGCTGACGGCAACTATCCTAAGTGGGAGGCATTTGTGAAGACCATATCCAAACCAGAAGGTAACAAACAAAGCCACTTTGCAACAATGCAGGGAGCATCTAGAAAGGATTTGGAGAGTGGGCATTCAGAGTGCTTCAAACTCATTGGAGCATTGTTCATGGAGCTGGAATGATGTAGGAATCAAAAACTTTGTGCCAGCTGATGACCTTATTTTGCGCAATATGATTATGGAAGACGATGGTGATGGGGTAAGCCAAACCAATGATTTAAAAGAGCATGGAGAATAAGTCCAACTCCCGAAAGATGAAGACGCAAATCATCTTATGAACTTTCTACATATGCATCTGAATCTTCAAAATCATTAGGTACATGCGTAGCTACTCGGTGACCTTGTGAAGTATATGTGGACTAATAATGAAAATCAAAGAGCTAATGTTTGAATTGTGCACTTAACACAAATTGATGTAAGAACTATGTATTTTCAGTTCTAACATTTGTTATTTACGTGCGGCAATAGCATGCATGATGGACATCATGGATTT
This sequence comes from Triticum dicoccoides, assembly GCF_002162155.2. Classification (NCBI taxonomy): domain Eukaryota; kingdom Viridiplantae; phylum Streptophyta; class Magnoliopsida; order Poales; family Poaceae; genus Triticum; species Triticum dicoccoides. Next base: position 665,799,073 of record NC_041387.1, on the reverse strand, counting down.
GCATGTATTTGGGGGTCCAGATTTGAGACATGTAGGTGCCGGACAGGACATATAAGGGGCGGTCCGGATGTGTCCGTTGACGTATAGGATGAGGATTTGCCAAATCCAGTTGCAGATGCTCTATTCCGTGCGGGTTGATAGTTTTGTTAATTTAAAGTTGGTCAAGATTATAGGCTTTTCTCTGGCTCACCGTGCGCTTTTCTTCTAAAAAAGGTAGGAGGGAGACAAACATAACTAAGTATTCCGAGATTTATATGCATAAATTTATGTGACAAAATAGGTTCAAATAATCATAGATACTCCTGCCAAGACCGTGGAGGCATGGACATTGCCACATCAATGTGGGAATTGTCGGGGTTATGATCCTAACAAGGAGTACTATGGGTACGAATAAGGGGCAGAGACTAGCTACGGCGTAGGCGTAACACTCGGTGTTTAATGAGTTCAGGCCCCTGACTCAGTGGAGGTAAAAGCCCTACTCTCGTGCCCTGAGGCTTGCTTTGATTTGATGGATATGGTTACAAGGGTTGAACGTGCCCGACTATGGTGAGGGGAGCGGCTTATATAGAGTGTGCTGCAACCCCATGTCTCCCACACTGCCGAGGCAATTAATGTCATTGAATGAGATAGTTACTGGTGTAATGAGCCTCTACTACAGTAGTTACATGTAACGATAGCTATAACTCTATTTAGCGGATGACTTAGGATTCCTCGATTGTTGCAGCTCCTGTGATGCCCTCCTGTCCTCTAGGTCCGAGTGGTGCTCTATCAGCCGAGTGACATGTGTTCATCTGAGTGCCACTGAGCCATCCGACTGAACCTCCCGATGTATGCATCCGAATGCTGGCATGGTCAAGGGACCTACCTATGATGGTGATGGGCCCTATGTGGGTCCCAAATGATGGTTCCTTGACCCTACCTGTAATAGGTGACCACATCATTAGCCCCTGAATTGGTTGGGATTTCGTAGGACAAACAAACCGATCCTCCGATTGAGTCTAAGTGCTACAAAGGCACTCGGAATATGTTATGATTTGTTGTTCCTTAGAAGAAAACACAAAACATTCTGGACTTTAGGTTGACCCATATGACCAGGTGTTGTCGATCACCGAGAAATAACCTGGTGGCATTTGTTTTGTCTCTCCGAGGAGGTGGACTAGGATCCCGAGCGAGGGCATGCCATGACAACTCCAGTGGCGAGCCGGCGCGTGGTCTGACTCTCCATAGAGATGCAACTCCTTATCCCAGGAGAACACCAGCGCAGGCCACCTACGAGTCCAGGTTTACGAGTCATGTGCCTTAGAGCATACTGGGAGGGACAAGTGAACCCGTATAGGGGCGTCAAGCTCATTACATAATGATCCTAAAGGTGACTTCAGTCGAGTGTTTAACGTGGCCGAGTGCACAGGTCCCCACGAAGGGTGGTCAGTAGGACTGACGCATCCTTTAGGAAAGGAATCGCAGGTAATCAGTCGGATTGATCTTTCCTAGAAATCTCGGGATTTGAATTCACGTGTTCGCATGCTGAAGCGGTAACATCATGCATTAGTGGGAAAGTGGGGGCATGGCTCCTCGATTTTTGCGCACAATCCCCACCACATGATTCACCTATCCTGTGCAAATCCTTGCCGTGCGGGACGTCGATCCAGGTATTCGTGATGGGAGATTTGGATGAGGATTTTGTCTGGAGGTATAAAAGATTTGGCAGTAGAGCTATGGGCCTCAGATCCCCTTTTCTCTCCTCCCGGTTCCTCCACATCTCTCCTCCTCCCGAGTGTGAGGCGATGGGGAAGGGATCCATGCTGAAAGCATAGAGGGCAAAGAAGGCAGTGGTGGCTTCTTTCTCTGCCACCGGTGCGGCTTCTGGAAGAACGTCGGGGGACTGGATCCCGTTGCGAGTCACATCACACTAGATGGAGGAGCTTGCCTAGGAGGGGCTCATACCGCACGACGGGTGGTGCCACCTGGATGTGGGCGAGGTCGAGCCAGCACCGCAGGAGAACAAGCGAGTCTTGCTCATCACTCATGTCGTGCGGGGCTTCTCCAAGTCTCCCCGTCCATTCTTCCGAGATTTTCTTGACTACTTTGGTGTGCAGATCCATCACCTTCCTCCCAATACCATCATCTACCCCGCGGCCTTCGTTTCCCTCTGCGAGAATTTCCTCGGATGCCAACCCCATTGGGGGATCTTCAAGCATATTTTCACGTATCGGTCGATGACTGAGGGAGTCCTGGATAAGGAGGTATCCGGACAGCCGGACTATATACTTTGGCCGGACTGTTGGACTATGAAGATACAAGATAGAAGACTTCGTCCCGTGTCCGGATGGGACTCTCCTTGGCGTGGAAGGAAAGCTTGGCGATCCGGATGTAGATCTCCTCCTCTTTAAACGGACTCTGTGTAACCCGAGCCCCCTCCAATGTCTATATAAACCAGAGGGTTTAGTCCATAGGACTCACGATCATCATCAACAATCATACCATAGGCTAGCTTCTAGGGTTTAGCCTCTCTGATCTTGTGGTAGATCAACTCTTGTAATACTCATATCATCAAGATCAATCAAGCAGGAAGTAGGATATTACCTGCATCGAGAGGGCCCGAACCTGGGTAAAACATCGTGTCCCCAGTCTCCTGTTACCATTAGCCTTAGATACACAGTTTGGGACCCCCTACCTGAGATCCGCCGGTTTTGACACCAACATTGGTGCTTTCATTGAGAGTTCCTCTGTGTCGTCACTACAAGGTTAGATGGCTTCTCCAACCTTCAACCACGCTGTCCTGGGCGAGACTTTTCTCTCCGGACAGATCTTCGTGTTCGGTGGCTTCGCACTGCAGGCCAATTCGCTTGGACATCTGGAGCAGATCGATAGCTACACCCCTGGCCATCAGGTCAGGTTTGGAAACCTAAACTACACCGCCGACATCCGCGGAGACTTGATCTTCGACGGATTCGGGCCTGTGTCAGGAGCGCCGAACAATCACGGCGCGCACGACCTAGATCGGCAGTCGGACAGTATTCGGAACATCTCACCTGCTACCGCTCCGGACTTCGCTCCAGAGCGGGTCGTGCCTTCCAAGGACGGGTGGATGGACCCTGCCCCGGAGGCCGCACACTCCTCGGCGTTGGAGCTGAACACAGACTCCTCTCCTAAAGGGATTTGTGTCTCCGGACCCCCGGACTCACCTCCAGCCGTGTGTGCCAGGCCGCGTGCGTCCATGCCCATTGAATCTAACTGGGCTCCAGTCATGGAGTTCACCGCCGCGGATATTTTTCAGCACTCACCTTTCGGAGACGTGCTAGATTCTTTAATGTCTCTCTCTGTCAGGAGACTCCTGGCCGAACTATGTCCGGCTCGAGTGGGAAGCTGGCGACGAAGAAGTTCGTTTCCCACCCACCACCCACTTAATAGCCACGGTCGATGACTTGACCTACATGCTTAACTTCGACTCCGAAGACATCAACGGTATAGACGACGATGCAGGAGAAGAACAGGAACCACCACCCACAGGGTGCTGGACTGCCACCTCTTCATATGACATATACATGGTGGATACTCCCAAAGAAACCAATGGCGATGAGGCAACGGAAGATAACCCCTCGGGGAAGAAATAAAAACACGGGCGTCATCGGCGCCGCTCCAAGCCTCGCCACAGCAATACCGGAACTGGAGAAGAAAATCCAGATGGTGCCGAAGAGGAATACGATCCTGATCAACCCAACTTCAAGCAAGCTGAACAGGAACACGGGCTGGCTAGCCCAGATGAACAGGCGACGGACGGATACTTGGAGGATGATAACTATATGCCTCCCTCCGAAGACGAGGTGAGCCTCAGTGACGACGAATTCAGCGTACCAGAGGACGCCATATAGAGCAGGAGCGCTTCAAGCGCAGGCTTATAGCCACTGCACGAAGCCTGAAGAAGAAGCAGCAGCAGCTCCAAGCTGACCAATACCTGTTCGCAGACAGATGGACCGAAGTCCTGGCGGCCGAGGAATACGGACTCGAGCCCCCGAGCAGGGGATACCCAAAACATAAACCGTTAGACGAAGAGGCCGAAGAGCCTGAACTTCCAGCACAAGACGAGGCTGACCGGCTACCACGCGGCCGGGATAAAACGACATTTCAGGCCGGACACCAGCCGGCACCCCCACGCCGGTTCACCACGGACCGGGGGAATACACAGGACCTGCGAGATATATTGGAAAACAACGCAGGACAACCAAGATCGATCTACGGATCACGGGGGCGCGCCACAGCTCATGACACCGATCGTCATGCCGGATACAATGCTGATAAATCCGGCCAGGCCGGACATTACCGACCAGACCCAATCGGAATACGCCGCGACATAGCCCGACATAGAGGCGTCGCACACCCCCTCTGCTTCACTGATGAAGTAATGGGACATGAATTCCCAGAAGGGTTTAAACCCGTCAACATTGAGTCATACGATGGCACAATAGACCCCGCGGTGTGGATCGAGGACTTTCTTCTCCACATTCACATGGCCCGCGGTGATGACCTACATGCCATCAAGTATCTCTCACTAAAGCTTAAAGGGCCAGCTAGACACTGGCTGAATAGCCTGCCAGCAAACTCCATTGGCAGTTAGGAAAATCTTGATGACGCATTCCTCGATAACTTCCAGGGCACCTATGTGCGACCACCGGATGCTGATGACTTAAGTCACATTACCCAACAGCCCGGAGAGTTAGCCAGGAAATTCTGGACTCGGTTTCTCACTAAAAAGAACCAAATTGTCGACTGTCCGAACACTGAGGCCCTGGCGGCCTTTAAGCATAATATCCGCGACGAGTGGCTTGCCCGACACCTCAGCCAATTAAAACCGAAGACCATGGCGGCCCTCACGACACTAGTGACCCGCTTTTGCGCGGGTGAGGACAGTTGGCTGGCTCACAGCAACACCGCGCGTGGAAACCCCGGTACTTCAGACATCCATGATAGTAACGGAAAGCCATGACGCAACATACACAAGCGTCGAAATAATGGCGACAATACAGAGGATACAGCAGTCAATGCCGGATTCAGCAACTCCAAATCCGGTTAGCGGAAGAAGCCGTTCAAAGGAAATAATCCGGGATTGTCCAGTCTGGACCGCATACTCAACCGCTCGTGCGAGATCCACGGCACCCCCGACAAACCAGCCAATCACACTAACAGAGATTGATGGGTGTTCAAACAGGCCGGCAAGATAAATGCCGAGAACAAGGACAAGGGGCTGCACAGCGATGATGACGAGGAGCCCCGGCGTTCGAACAGTGGGGGGCAGAAGAAATCCCCCCTCCCCCGAAGTAAAAATGGTGAACATGATCTATGCCACCCACATCCCCAAACGGGAGCGCAAGCATGCACTTAGGGACGTCTATGCGATGGAGCTCGTCGCCCCGAAATTCAACCCATGGTCATCCTACCTGATCACCTTTGATCATAGGGACCATCCCACCAGCATTCGTCACGGCGGCTCGTCCACATTGGTCCTTGAGCCAATCATCGATGGATTCCACCTCATCCGAGTCCTCATGGACGGTGGCAGCAACCTGAACCTGCTTTATCAGGATACAGTGCACAAAATGGGCATCGATCTGTCACAGATCAAACCCACAAAAACCACCTTCAAAGGTGTAATTCCAGGGGTAGAGGCCCGATGCACGGGCTCAATAACACTGGAAGTGGTCTTCGGATCTTCGGATAACTTCCGAAGCGAGGAGTTAATCTTCGATATCATCCCTTTCCGTAGTGGCTATGACGCACTACTTGGACGAACCGCGTTTGCTCATTTCAACGCGGTACTGCACTATGCATACCTCAAGCTCAAGATGTCAAGACCTCGCGGGGTCATAACAGTTAATGGAAATACGGACCGCTCCCTCCGTACAGAAGAACACACTACCGCCCTCGCGGCAGAAGTACAAAGCAGCCTCCTCCGACAAACAGCCAATCCGGCAACAACATCTCCGAACACCGTCAAGCGAGTCCGGAGTACCCCGCAACAGGACAAACAGGCACGCCAGGAGCTCGATTAGCAATCCGGCCTCCACCCCAGCCCCATTCAAGCAGCGTTCGTACCACGCGTGCACAATTACGCGCTCAAAATACCATGGGCATAGGTGGAGGCGAGATGACAATGCGGCCAGAGTGCAGTTCAGCTGCCAGGAGGCCCGCATACCTTTTTTTCTTCTTTTTCAGGACCCCACTTTCGGGCAGCCCCTTCAGAAGAGATCGGATAACCGGACTCATTATGGAGGGGGCACCAAGGAGGCAAGTGGCTTTTGCACACAAGGGAATACTCAGGTGGTCTTCTCCAATGATCGTTATACCTGTCCTTACATACCTGCATGTAGCCTGCCATTGGATAGGACATGTCAAATAGTCCTATTTTTTGTCAATGCATCAACTGTACACCTACGTCTTGCCGTATTGTCCAAATAAATTGGAAGTAGTACGTAGCGTCAGCTTCTTATTACTATCCTCATATTTTCTGTTGAATATTTATTCAATACTGCATCCGTACATTTTGGTACGATCAGTTTGCCAGGGGCTTCTTATCGGGCCCCATACTATGGCAAGGAAAGTCCGAACACTTTCAACAGTGCGGCACCCCAAACTTATAGCATTATATGCATCACCTCCGAATCATGTCTTGGGTCAATAGTTGGGTGAGCCCGGCTCCCTTGTTTTGGTACCTTACGTTCCGTTATATCGGCTAAGGTAGCGCAGGGAGAACTACTGCGATTGTGTCCCGGTTCTTCCGGACGAGCACCTCAGTAGAGAAAGCCGAAAACTGACCGTCATCATGCGGCGAGAGCTGGTCTCTATTTATGAGGTACGAAAATCCCTAAAGATTTTTTTCCGCTTAAGGCGAGGAATCGGCTTCATCCGATTTAAGCGTGTATAACGCCCCAGTTCTGCTTTCCGAGTACTAGGGGCTTCGCCAAAATTTAAAATTGTAGACTTCTATGGTCAAGTGAGAGTTATAAAGCTGAATAGTCCGATTGCCTTGTTCGCTGCGCCAAATACCTCCTTAAAGGACCAAAACTTTGGATAAAGAGTGTTTGGGTCTCCACGAACACCCCAGTACTAGTTACAAGGGGGTCGTAGCCGACGACTGGCCTACTTTTAGATTTTGATAAGCGACTGCAGAGAAGGTAATATTTTAAATCAAACAAAGTGTTGCATAGCACCAATAAACCCGTTCTCATATTACACGGACGACATGAGAACATTCACTCAAAAATTATGTCCTTAGGACATTCATTCGCCACAAGAAAAGTTCCTTTAGTAACGCCATCATAATATTTCTCGGGGCAGCGATGCTCCTTGCCCTCCGGGGTCTATCCTTCACGAGCTTCTCAATGTCCAGCTTGCCCCAATGCACCTTCGCGCGGGCAAAGGCCCGTCGGGCACCTTCAATACATGTGGATTGCTTGATAACTTCTAGTCGTGGACAGGCATGCACCATCCGCTTCACCAGGCCAAAGTAGCTGCTGGGAAGGGGCTCGCCAGGCCACATCCGGACTATGAGGTCCCCCATGGCCTGTCCGGCTGCATTGTGGAGTTCGACCAGCTGCTTTAGTTGGTCACTCAGAGGCATCGGGTGTTCGGCCCCAGTATATTGGGACCAGAATAGCTTCTCCGTAGATCTCCCCTCTTCAACGCGATAGAACTCCGCAACATCCGAAATGCTATGTGGCAGATCTGCGAATGCCCCTGGAGAGCTCTGGATTCGTGTAAGTAAAAGAAATGACTCCTCCACATGTTTGTTTTGCATAAAGAATGCCTTACCCTCCGCTATCTTCTTGGCCGCCCGGATTTCCTGAAGGGCCTTTTGGGCTTCGGCCTTGGCGTCGGCCGCGCTCTGGAGGGCCTTTGCAAGCTCGGACGCTTGCGTCCTGTAGTCATGCTCCAGGGAGCCGAACTTTTGGCCGAGCTCCTGGAGCTCATGCTGTACCTCTCCCACCCGAGCATCTTGCTTCTCTCGCTCGATGCGCTCAGTATCTGCCTTGGCTTCGGCCGCGGACAGCGCTTCTTTCAGGGCCGCCACTTTGGTCACGGTCCCTATCAAAAGCCATGATGCTTTTTCTTAGCATCACCAACTTTTTATCCTCTATACTTCATATGGACGGGGTTTTTTCTCACCTCTGTTCGCCTCGAGCTGCTTCTTCACAAGGTCGAGCTCTTCTTCGGCCTGCCCCAGTTCGCGCTTGAGTCCAGCAACCTCGGCCGTGCGTGCAGCGGCGGTCAGCAGCAGTGCCTGTTTGATTCGTACAGACAAAATACTTTTAGCTTCCTGCGGTTTTTTAGTTGACCCTCTGTTTGGCTTTCCTTTCCAAGCACCAACCAGAGCATCAGGGGCTACTATCTATCAGGTGATATTTCCTCACACTTTCTTTACCTCAAATCCTGTTAGCAGGCTGGTGCAGGCTTCGGTCAATCCGATCTTGGCGGATCGAACCTTCTCAATCACCATACCCATAAGTGTACGGTGTTCATCCTCGATGGAAGCGCCTCGAAGCACTTCCAACAAATTATCTGATGCCTCCGGCTTGGCAGAGGTCATCGGCATGGCCGGCTCGCCCTCCTTCCCGAGGGACTGCTTACCAGAATCCAGAACCTTTGTAGGCTCCGACGCAGTAATCGGCCGAGAGCCAGACTTGCTATGGCTCCCGTCAGCATAATCCATGGGGTTCTCATCCCCCATGTGTCCGGCGCCCGAGATTTTGCCTTGGGGCATCTCCATAACCGTCGCCTCCTGCTCTGGCATCCTCCGGGACAACACCTCGGTGTCATCCACGGGTCGTGGAGAGGTCGCCGTCGGGAGCGAATTCATCTCCGACTCATTCAGAGACTCCTCCGAAGAGGACTCCTCGAGATCGGACCCAGTAGGACTGCATATACGTGTTCGGCGTCATTACAAACTATGAGGTCGAAAGTCGTACGAAACAATATTATGGATTGCGGATACTTACGACCTCGCCCGGGGTTTGCCCCTGGGCAGCCACTCCTCGTCACTAAAAGCGACAGTAGTGGATTGATCTGGAAGGGACACCTTGCCCTTCTTCGGCGTCCCGGCCTCCCCGGATGGGACGGCCTTCTTTTCTTCTCCTCCCTAGCACGGGGAGGAGGCATTTCTTCATGTTCTCCCCTGTCTTCCAGGGGAGAATCTTCCTCGTCGTCTTCAGATGACGACTCTATCACGGCCCTGCACCGGTGACCTTTTCTGGTCCCCGTGGCCGCCTTCTTGGACCCTTCCACCCCCTCAGTTGAGGCGGCCTTCTTCTTCTTCCTCACCTCCCCTTCGTGGGAGGAGTGCGCCTCGTCCTCTTCTGGCGAGGCGTCGAGTGGGGCCTCGTGCCGAAGACCCCTTCTTGTACCCGTGGCCTTCTTTTCGGCCTTTTTCTCCGGCACCTTGTAAGGCGCCGGAACCAGCATCTCCGCAAGGAGTGCGCTTACTGGGTCCTCTGATAGTGGAGCCGGACAGTCGATCCGCTCCGCCATCTCCACCCACTCCTGTTCGGTCAGCAAGGTGACTTAGAAATCCTCCCCCGAAAGTACTAAGGGAACGTCTCGTAAATAGTCAAGGTACTTACCGGGCTGGCAAGGCGCGTTGCGCTGAACCCCTGGTCCTCGGAAAGGGGAGGAGGGACTTCGCCGGTCTTGAATAGAACCTTCCAGATTTCTTTGTGCGTTGTGTCGAAGAGCTCTAGCAGCATCTGGTGTTCGGCCGGGTCGAACTACCACATATCAAACGTCCGTCTTTGACACAGGAGAATCCGGCGAATGAGCATAACCTGGACCACTTTGACAAGCTTGATCTTATTTTCCCTCATACTTCTGAGGCAGGTCTCGAGTCCGGCTAGCTCGGTGGGTTTGCCCCAGGCCAGGCCCTTCTTCTCCCAGGAGGTGAGCCGCGTGGGGATTCCGGATCTGAATTTGGGGGCCGCCACCCAGTTGGCGTCGCGCGGCTCGGTGATGTAGAACCACCCTGATTGCCACCCCTTTATGGACTCCATGAAGGAGCCATCAAGCCATATAACATTGGGCATTTTCACACCATGGCACCTCCGCACTCCGCCTGTTGGCCGCTCACGATCTTCGGCTTCACGCAAAAGATCTTCAACCACAGGCCGAAGTGAGGCTTGATGCAGAGGAAGGCCTCGCACACGACGATGAACGCCGAGATGTTGAGGACGAAATTCGGGGCTAGATTGTGAAAATCTAGCCCGTAGTAGTACATGAGCCTGCAGACGAAAGTGTGGAGTGGAAACCCTAGTCCACAGACGAAATGAGGGAGAAATACCACTCTCTCCTGAGACTTCGGTGTAGGGGTTATCTGTCCCTCTGTTGGAAGCTTGTGCACAATATTTGCGGCCAGGTATCCGGCTTCCCGAAGCTTGGTAATGTTCTCCTCTGTGACAGAGGCGGCCATCCACTTGCCTCCCGCTTCGAACATGCTGCGATCTTACGGAGAAGGTGGGAACTTGGGCGCTTGAGCTCGAGGGTGCGAGAACGGATGAGTGAAGGAAGAAGAAGGCGTGGGTGAAAATGGGAGGTTTCTGCCCCTTTATAGAAGTGGTGCGAATGTGCGCCTTCCCACTTGCCTCTCGAAATCTCTTATTTTTCCAGGCGCCTCGATTACTGGCGCTGGTTGGGTTACCCATACCCGCATTGATGGAGATCCCGTGATAAGGGGACACGATTTCTGCTTTGACAAGACGTGCCAAAGAAACTGCCTCGCGATGTGTGCGGAAGCCGGTTGTAGAAAATGGTTCGAATAAAAACCGGATTGTGGCGTGATGTCACTTTTCGAGGAATTGTCAGCAGATTAGATTCGTGGATTATTATTATTCTCTCTACGGTGGTATGTGGAATGTTATCTTGTAGAGCCGGACATGGTCCTTGTGTTTGGAATTTATCTTGGAGTATTGGGAGATGGAACCCGCCTCGCAATGCCAAAGACAATCTACGCGCCAGACTCATCGTCGTTGAAGCCTGGTTCAGGGGTTACTGAGGGAGTCCTAGATAAGGGGGTATCCAGATAGCCGGGCTATATACTTTGGCCGGACTGTTGGACTATGAAGATACAAGATAGAAGACTTCGTCCCGTGTCCGGATGGGACTCTCCTTGGCGTGGAAGGCAAGCTTGGCGATCTGGATGTAGATCTCCTCCTCTATAAACCGACTCTGTGTAACCCTAGCCCCCTTGAGTGTCTATATAAACCGGAGGGTTTAGTCCGTAGGACTCACGATCATCATCAACAATCATACCATAGGCTATCTTCTAGGGTTTAGCCTCTCTGATCTCGTGGTAGATCAACTCTTGTAATACTCATATCATCAAGATCAATCAAGCAGGAAGTAAGGTATTACCTCCATCGAGAGGGCCCGAACCTGGGTAAAACATCGTGTCCCCAGTCTCCTATTACCATTAGCCTTAGACGCACAGTTCGGGACCCCCTACCCGAGATCCGCCGGTTTTAACACTGACAATGACCAAGAACAAGGATCCATCAGCCGGCGCGAAGACCCACGTCACCCAGTTGTGCGAAGGCCTGGGCATCTAGGTCCGTGGGGGAAGTGCTTTCCCAAAGATGAGCTTTCGCGAGTCCGTCAAGGGATGGCAGGGGACCTGGTTCTACTACAGGGATGTTCCTAGTGGCCCAAACCAGTCAGACCTCCCTCCATACTTGACGGAGAGGGTCAGGGCTCCCGAGTCCCTTGTGGTGGTGAAGGAGGAGAAAGTGGAGGTCGGTATCTTGGCCACCGCCCTAGTCGGATTTGTGGACGCGGGCGTGAACGGAATGGATCTGTTGGAGACTTTTCTCACTCGAGGGATCTAGCCACTACAGGCCAGGGCCGACACCAAGTGGCGGTATGAGGGTCTGAATGATCCCACCCGAGTGCACCCGAAGGAGGTTGCCGAGAAGGATGTGGCAGCCAAGATCTGGGCCATAACCTTCGCCCGGGACAATCCGCAGGGGTCCAGGATGGTGCCGGCTTACTCCAGAGAGCTCCTACCGACTGTTGAGGTAGGATGTTCCTGCCTATTTGACCTGTTGATTTATTTTTTTCTGTGACTGATTTTGATGTCTCGCTATGTCTACTTCTGCAGGAGTTTCAGAACATGATTTCCAATATCCCAGTGGTGGATCGGTCACCTGAAGACGTGACGACCGACACCGAGTGGCAGTACTCCGAGGAATCCGATGATGAAAGAGTGACGATGATGTGGAGAGCGACAAGGAGGAGTGTTCCAAGGAGGGGGATGAGGTGGAGTCCTATTCATCCTATGAGGTTCCCAAGGAACCCCACTCCAAGGCGCTGCATGAGCCAAAGGGGAAGGCGAGTGGGGCCCAGCGGTCGACTGTTTCTGGTCAGACCACTCGGAGCTTGAAGCGTGCTCATGCCGAGGCTGAGAGTTCAGCGGAGAACCAGCCCAAGTTGCCCAAGTAGATCTCCTCCAAGCCCCGAAAGGTTGCGGTACCTTGGATCAAGGTGCCGTTCCCGTGGCCTCGACGTGAGTGCTCTGGTCCATTCTTTATCTATTTTTGTATTGATTTGATTGTTCACCAACTGTTTTCTGATCCTTGTAGTAATGACACCTCGACCACTTCGGCGGACCCGCACACCCGTATGCTCTGCCCGGGTGATATTGATGTGGCGGATGCCGCCACCTCCAAAGGTAACTTCATGCCAACTACTCATGGTGCTTGACTATCTACTGACTGGTCTTCGTTGACTCTTCTGGTTTGTGTATTCATTTAGCTCCACCATAAATCATTCAGCTGGATGATGACGAAAGGAATGCTTCGCCTAAGCCGGAGAAGGCGCCGAGTGTGGATGTACCAATGTCGGGCGCTTCCCCTCGCCAAGTTCCCCGCGTTTCTTCGGCAGAGACCGCCACAAGAACTACGGGGCCAAGTCCTCTTGCTCTGAGTGGCTCGCCTTCCGCGACTGTAGTGGTCCTGGCTGTAGGGGGTTCGATGGTTCCTCTGACTTGGTCGGCAACAGTTCAGGCTCCAACGCCTGCCTATACGTCTCCTTCAACTCCGGTCACTTCTTTCCCCCTATACCGTGTCCCTGAATACCAGGTGGGGGCAAGGAAGGAAGCTCTGGTCCAGGTGGGGTTGATGTACGACCGAGTGAAGGCGGCTTATGACGCTAGCACACTGCTGCAGACCAACGTCCGAGTAAGTACCATTGTTAGTATGATTTCCAGTCAAAGTTTTATCTTTTTCTGTACTAGGATTTGCCCCAGTGGGCACATAGCACACCCACTGGGTGTACAATATCCAGTGGGGGCACGCTGAGTGCACCCACTGAGTGTAGTCCCCGAGGCTCCTGACGACTGGAATCAGTAGTCATGAGTCTTTGAAATTTTTGTTGAATTTTCTTATGTTCACTCGGATTCTTGCCGGAGCATAGTCGAGTGGACACAATCCAGTAGGGGCACATTGAGTGCACCCACTGGGTGTAGTCCCCGAGGCTACCATTGACTAGAATAGTCGGCGATAGTCTTAGTTTTTTCAGCTCCACCAACAAATCTCTTTCCATTGGGGGCACGCTGAGTGCACTCATTGGCTGTAGTCCCTGAGACTACCGTCGATTGCGGGAAATCAATGGTACTCCCTCCGTCCGAAAATACTTGTCATCAAAATGGACAAAAAGGGATGTATCTAGAACTAAAATACATCTAGATACATCCCTTTTTATTCATTTTGATGACAAGTATTTATGGACAGAGGGAGTAGTATTTAGAACAATCATGAGGCGTTTGGGATGCCCGACGACACTCATGTGTTGATGGGGTAATAGGTAGAACTTTCCTCATTACTGACTTGGAAGTCAGCTGAGTGAAGTAGGCCATCTTGTGTTGTTGCCCTCTGTCTTCTTCATTGCCAATTCAGGGGCTAGCCGAGTGAGGATAGATCAGAGAGTGTTTCGGGATCTGCTATTGATCAAGCTTGTTCCACTTGGCAATGTACAGTCGACTTGGTACCAAGAACGTACTTAAGAATTTGGTACTGGTCAAGCTTGTTCCTCCTGGAGGGTCCGACTGAGTGTGTAGTCCACTCGATAGTCAGAGGGTACTTCAGGATCTGGTACTGGTCTAACTTGTTCCTTCCAGCGGTGTTGAGGGAGTCCTGGATTAGGGGGTGTCCGGATGGCTGGACTATGACCTTTGGTCGGACTCCCGGACTATGAAGATACAAGATTGAAGACTTCGTCCCGTGTTCGGATAAGACTTTCCTTGGCGTGGAAGGCAAGCTTGGCGATATGATATGAAGATCTCCTCCCATTGTAACCGACTCTATGTAACCCTAGCCCTCTCCGATGTCTATATAAACCGGAGAGTTTTAGTCCGTAGGACGAACAACAATCATACCATAGGCTAGCTTCTAGGGTTTAGCCTCTCTGATCTCGTGGTAGATCAACTCTTGTACTACCCATATCATCAATATTAATCAAGCAGGAGTAGGGTTTTACCTCCATCGAGAGGGCCCTAACCTGGGTAAAAACATCGTGTCCCTTGTCTCCTGTTACCATCCACCTAGACGCACAGTTCGGGACCCCCTACCCGAGATCCACCGGTTTTGACACCGACATTGGTGCTTTCATTGAGAGTTCCCCTGTGTCGTCACCTTTAGGCCCGATGGCTTCTTCGATCATCAACCATGACGCGGTCCAGGGTGAGAATGTTCTCCCCGGAGAGATCTTCGTATTCGGCGGCTTCGCACTACGGGCCAATTCGCTTGGCCATCTGGAGCAGATCGAAAGCTACGCCCCTGGCCATCAGGTCAGGTTTGGAAGCTTAAAGTACACGGCCGACATCCGCGGGGACTTGAGCTTCGACGGATTCGAGCCACGGCCGAGTGCGCCGCACTGTCACGATGGGCATGATCTAGCTCTACCGCCGGACAGCGCCCAGAGCGCCGCTCAGGTGTCCGCTCCGACCATTAGCTCAGAGCCGACATTGCCAGTCAGGGACGGATGGTTGGACGCCGCCCCAGGAGCCGCAATCTCTACGGCGATAGAGCCGGATACCAGCCTAGTCCTTTGCGAGGCCTGTGACTCCAAGGTGCCGGACTACGTTCCACACTCCGAATCTTCCGCACCCCTTCCGATCGAACCCGATTGGGCTCCGATCATGGAGTTCACCGCCGCGGACGACTTTCAGCACTCGCCCTTTGGCGATATCCTGAATTCACTAAAGTCTCTCTCTTTGTCAGGAGAGCCCTGGCCGGACTATGGTCAGCATGGTTGGGATGCGGATGACGAAGAAATTCGAAACCCACCCACCACCCACTTTGTAGCCACTGTCGACGATCTAACCGACATGCTCGACTTCGACTCCGAAGACATCGATGGTATGGACGCCGATGAAGGAGACGACCAAGAACCAGCACCTATAAGGCACTGGAAAGCCACCTTGTCATATGACATATACATGGTGGACACCCCCAAAGCAGGGGATGGCGATGAAAAAACGGAGGACGACCCCTCCAAGAAGCAACCCAAGCGCCGACGTCAGCGGCGCCGCTCTAAATCCCGCCAAAGCAAAAACGGCGAGTCCGGCACTGGAGACAACAACACCCTGGACAGTGCCGATGACAACCCCCTCCAGCAGGATTCAACGCAGGAGGACGGAGGTGCCAACCCTCATGAGAGAGCGGCAGACAGGGAGGTCGAGGACGACAATTATATGCCTCCCTCCGAAGATGAGGCAAGCCTCGACGACGACGAATTCGTCGTGCCAGAGGATCCCATTCGAACAAGAGCGTTTCAAATGCAGGCTTATGGCCACGGCAAGCAGCCTCAAGAAATAACAGCAGCAGCTTAGAGCTGACCAAGACTTGCTAGCCGACAGATGGACTGAAGTCCTGGCGGCCGAAGAGTATAAACTCGAACGCCCCTCCAAGAGCTACCCAAAGCGCAGGCTGCTACCCCAACTAGAGGAGGAAGCAACTAAACATACATCACCAGTGTACGATGCGCCCGATCGGCCACCCCGTGGCCACGACAGAGAGGCCTTTCGGCCCTCAACTCAAGCCGCACCCCGGCGCTGCTCCAAAAATACCAGAGCACGGGGAAACGCACCAGACATGCGAGACATATTGGAGGATAAGGCAAGGCAAACAAGATCGATCTACGAATCGCATGGGCGCCCCGCGTCACGTGACGATAACTGTCACGCCGGATATGATAAATACGGCCAGGCCGAACACAACAGACAAAGCTCATCCGAGCTACGTTGCGATATAGCCCAGTACAGGGGCACTGCACACCCACTATGCTTCACAGACGAAGTAATGGATCATCAAATCCCCGAGGGTTTTAAACCCGTAAACATCGAATCATACGATGGCACAACAGATCCCGCGGTATGGATCGAGGATTATCTCCTTCATATCCACATGGCCCGTGGTGATCATCTGCATGCCATCAAATACCTCCCGCTCAAGCTTAAAGGACCAGCTCGGCATTGGCTTAACAGCCTGCCAGCAGAGTCAGTTAGTTGCTGGGAGGACCTGGAATCCGCATTCCTTGACAACTTCCAGGGCACTTATGTGCGACCACCAGACGCTGATGACCTAAGCCACATAATCCAGCAGCCAGTGGAATCGGCCAGACAATTCTGGACACGGTTCCTAACCAAGAAAAATCAAATAGTCGACTGTCCGGACGCAGAGGCCCTTGCAGCCTTTAGGCACAACATCCGAGATGAATGGCTTGCCCGGCACCTAGGACAGGAAAAGCCAAAATCTATGGCAGCCCTCACAATACTCATGACCCGCTTTTGCGTGGGAGAAGACAGCTGGCTAGCTCGTAGCAATAACATAACCAAGAGCCCTGGCAATTCGGATACCAAGGACAACAATGGCAGGTCACATCGCAACAAGGACAAGAGCCGCATTAACAGCGACAATACTAAGGATACGACAGTTAATGCCGGATTCAGAGGCTCTAAACCCGGTCAGTGGAAGAAGCCATTCAAAAGAAACCCTCCGGGCCCATCCAGTTTAGACAGGATACTCGATCGCTCATGCCAGATACACGGCACCCCCGAACAACCAGCCAACCACACGAATAGGGATTGTTGGGTGTTCAAGCAGGCGGGCAAGTTAAGTGCCGAAACCAGAGACAAGGGGCTGCATTGCGATGACGAGGAGGAGCCCCGGCCGCCAAACAACAGAGGACAGAAGGGCTTCCCCCCGCAAGTGCGGACGGTGAACATGATATACGCAACCCATATCCCCAAAAGGGAGCGGAAGCGTGGTCTCAAGGACGTCTATGCGTTGGAGCCAGTCGCCCCAAAGTTCAACCCATGGTCCTCCTGCCCCATCACTTTTGATTGAAGGGACCAACCCACTAGCATTCGTCACGGCGGATTCGCCGCATTGGTCCTAGACCCAATCATTGACGGATTTCACCTCACTAGAGTCCTCATGGACGGCGGCAGCAGCCTGAACCTACTTTATCAGGATACAGTGCGAAAAATGGGTATAGATCCCTCAAGGATTAAACCCACAAAGACAACCTTTAAAGGCGTCATACCAGGTGTAGAAGCCAGCTGTACAGGCTCGGTTACACTCGAAGTGGTCTTCGGATCCCCGGATAATTTCCAAAGTGAAGAGTTAATCTTCGACATAGTCCCATTCCGCAGTGGCTATCACGCCCTGCTCGGATGAACCGCATTCGCAAAATTCAATGCGGTGCCGCACTACGCATATCACAAGCTCAAGATGCCAGGCCCTCGCGGAGTCATTAGGTAAATGGAAACACCAAACACTCTCTCCGAACGGAGGAGCACACGGCGGCCCTGGCGGCGGAAGTACAAAGTAGCCTCTCAAGGCAATTCTCCAATCCGGGTGTTAAACGTCCGGACAACGTCAAGCGCGCCCGAAGTAACCTACAACAAAACCGGCTGGCACGTTCTGAGCAAGCATAGCAGTGCGGCCGCAATCCCTACCCTTGCCAGATGGCGATAGCGGTACCACGCGTACATAATTACGCTTTGGAAATACCATGGGCATAAGGGGAGGGGCACAACCACGGCACGCCCAGAATGCGGCTCAACCGCACTAGGGGCTCCCTATTCTGCCGTTTCCTTTTTTTATATACTTTCAGGACCCAACTATCCGGAAGGCCTGTCCGGCAATACACTCGCCGAACACACGACGCAACAGCCAGGGAGAGAACAAGCCACGTCAAATGTCCAGGTGGTCTCTATAACGAGCTAAATACCTGTTTTACTTAAAGTCTCGCAGCTTGCCCCTGGAGGGGGACATGTCAAATAAACACATCTCTTTCTTATCGCACTATTTGTATCGTTCTGCTTTCATAGCAGCCCCTTTTTAATAAACAATACATAGTTCTTATCTATTATTGTATTCATCTATTTTTACACAAATATGTTCAGTCATGACATTATGCAACCGTACACTTTGGTATGGCCAATACACCAGGGGCTTAAGCACCCCATAACACGGTGTGAGAAGACCGAACACTCTCATGAGTGCGTCACCCCGAACTTATAGCACTATATGCATCGGCTCCGAATCATGTCTTGGGTCAATAGTTGGGTTTGCCCGGCTCCCATGTTTTGGTACCTTACGTTCCAAAATGTTGGCTAAGGTAGCGCTGGGAGAACTACTGCGATTGTGCTCCAGTTGAGCTGGGTTAACACCTCAGTAGAGAAAGCTAAAACTGACCGTCATGATAGTGCGAGAGACCGGTCGCTGTTCGCGAGGTTTTTCAAGTCCCTAAAGACTTATGCCGCTTAGAGCGAGGAGCCGGATTTATCTGGCCTAGGCATGGATAGCGCCCCGAACTCAGTCTTCCGAATACTAGGGGCTTCGCCGAAATTTAAAATTTTAGAATTCTATGGCTAAGTGAGAGTGATAAAGCATTATAAGTCCGATGGCCTTGTTCGTTGTGTTGAGTGCCTCCCTAGATGGACCCAAGAATGGGAACAAGAGCGCTCAGGTTTATCCCGAACACCCCAGCACTCGTGGCATGGGGGTAGAAGCCGATGACTTGCATCTCTCAGATTTGATAAACGGTCGCACAGAAGGTAATATTTTAAATTAACAAGCGTTGCTTAGCGCATATGAACAAAGTTTTCAGCGTACAGGATAACAGATGCGAGTCTACTCAAAAATTACATATTTGGAGCATTCACCCGCTATAAGTCGGGCACCCTTCAGGATGCCCTCATAATACATGTCGGGCTTGCGATACTCCTTGCCCGGCGGTGGCGCGTCCGTCACAAGCTTCTCGGTGTCCATCTTGCCCCAGTGCACTTTAGCACGGGCAAGGGCCCGACGGGCATGTTCAATACAGACGGAGCGCTTGATGACTTCAATCCATGGACAGGCGTCCACCAGCCGCCGCACCAGACCGAAGTAGCTCCCAGGCATGGCATCTCTACGCCACAACTGAACTATGAGGCCCTTCATGGCCTGTTCGGCCACCTTGTGGAGCTCGACCAACTGCTTTAGCTGGTCGCTCAGGGGCACCGGATGTCCGGCCTCAGCATATTGAGACCAGAACACCTTTCCCGTCAGCTCCCCTCCTCGGTTCGGTAGAACGCGGCAGCATCAGACACACTATGGGGCATATCGGCGAACGCTCTTGGAGAGCTCCGAATTCAGGTAAGTAACAGATAATTCACTTTTATATGCTTGCTTTGCATAAAGGATGCCTTACCCGCCGCTATCTTCTTTATCGCCTCGATCTCCTGGAGGGCCTTCTGGGCTTCGGCCTTAGCGGTTTTTGCACTCTCAAGAGCCAAGGTGAGCTCGGGCTCTCGAGTCTTCGAGTCACGCTCCAAACTCTCGTGTTTCTCCACGAGAGCCTGGAGCTCTTGCCGCACCTCCGCCACCCGCGCCTCCTGCTTCTCTCGCTCGGTGCGCTCCAAGGCCACACTATTTTCGGCCTTGGACACCGCTTCCTTTAGGGTCGCCACCTCGATCATGGCCCCTGCAATACCCACGTTATTCCTGTCATTTTTTGCAACCAAATCCTTTCTATAAGGTATTACTTACCTTCCTTGTCCTCGAGCTGCTTCTTGGCAAGGCCGAGCTCGTTCTCGGACCGCTCGAGGCTCTCCTTCAATGCATTGACCTCCGCAGTCAGTGCGGCAGAGGTCAGCAGCGCAGCCTGCATTCCCATATTGACATATTTATGTTAGACTCCTGCGTATATCTTTTTAGATCCTCAGCTCGGCTTTTCTTTCCGAACACCAAACTGAGCATCAGGGGCTACTGTCTATGCGGTAATATTCTTACATATCTTAAAACTTACCTCAAAGCCTGTTAGAAGGCTGGTACATGCTTCAGTTAGCCCGCTCTTGGCGGACTGAACCTTCTGAATCACTGCACTCATAACAGTGCGGTGTTCCTCGTCGATGGAGGCGCTGTTAAGAACCTCCAGCAAATTGTCCGATGCCTCCGGTTGGACGGAGGTCGCCGGCGTCGTAGGCTTGCCCTTCTTATGAAGGCGCCGCCTGCCGGACTCCGGAACCACTGAAGGTTCCGGAGCAGTGTCTGGCCCAGGGCCGGACTTAGACACCTCTGGGGCTTTACCCCCTTCGGGCCTGGAATCCGGTAGGTCGCCTTGCGGCGCCTCCAGGACCACCTCCTCCTGGTTTAGTCCCTTTTGGGAGTCCACCTCGGCGTCGTCCGCAGGGAGCAGGGAGGAGGTCGTCGAAAGTGAAGCGCTATTCACATCTGACGAATCCAGGGAGCCGCTCGACGAATCTTCGAGCTGAGCCTTGGGCGGACTGCATGATTGAATTCGGCGTCAGAAGGTACCGTATAATAGAGGAGTGCCATAAGTTATTCGGGTATCCGGATACTTACGATTTTGCCAGGGGCTTGACCCTGGATGGCCATTCCTCCCCGACATCCTCGGCACCGGAGATGTAGTCTGGTAGAAAGGTCTTCCCCTTCTTGGACCCTCCGGCCTCCCTAGTTGGGGCGGCCTTCCTTTTCTTTCTTCCCCCCGCTGGAGGGGAAGAGGCTTCTTCTTCTTCCTCCTCCTCGTCCTCAGAGGCGGAGGGTGCTTCGGGGTTGTCAGGCGATGAATCCGACACCACCAGGTGTCGGGAACTCTTTCGAGTCCCCGTGGCCTTCTTCTTGGCATTCTTCTCTGGCACCACGTGAGGTGCCGGAACCAGCAGCTTCGTTAAACGAGCATCCGCTGGGTCTTCGGGCAAAGGAGCCAGACAGTTGGTTCGTCCGGCCTTCTTCTGCCAGTCCTGTTAAAGGGATGGGAGTTTAGATCCCGCATAGAATCAAAACTATGGAAAACAAATACCCCGTAATGGGAAAATTAAGCTTACCACACTGGCTTGGCGCTTCGCGCAGAATCCGCGATCCTCGGTGATGGGAGGGTGGACCTCGGAGCTCTTGAAAAGCACCTTCCAGGCATCATCGTGCGTTGTATCGAAGAACCTGGACAAAGTTTGGTGCTGAGCCGGGTCGAATTCCCACAGATTAAAGGCCCGTCGTTGACACGGGAGGATCCGGCGGAAAAGCATGACCTGGACTACGGTGATGAGTTGGACCTTCCTGTCTATCAGATCTTTGACGCAGGTTTGAAGTCTGGTCACCTCTGCCGAACTACCCCACGACAGACCCGTCTCTTTCCAAGATGTGAGCCGTGTGGGGATGCCAGATCGGAATTCGGGGGCCACTGCCCATTCAGGGTCATGCGGCTCGGTGATGTAGAACCACCCCGATTGCCACCCTTTGATGGTTTCCATGAAGGCGCCGTCGAGCCATGTAACATTGGCTATCTTGCCCACCATGGCGCCTCCGCACTCCACTTGTCGCCCGCCCACAACCTTCGGCTTGACATTGAAGGTCTTCAGCCATAAGCCGAAGTGGGGCTGGATATGGAGGAAGGCCTCACATACGACGATGAACGCCGAGATGTTGAGGATGAAGTTCGGGGCCAGATCGTGGAAGTCCAGGCCGTAGCAGAACATGAGCCCCCGGACGAACAGGTGAAGAGGAAAGCCCAGTCCGCGGAGGAAATGGGGAAGAAATACGACCCTCTCATCTAGAATACGACCCCAGGGGTGGGGATGAGTTGCCCCTCATCTAGAAGGCAGTGCGCGATGTCGTCAGACAAGTATCCGGCCTTCCTCAACTTTTTGATTTGCCCCTCCGTGATGGAGGAGGCCATCCATGGACCTCCTGCTCCGGACATGATTGGAGAATGGTTGAGGTGGGAAGTGCGGACTTGGGCGCTGGAGCTCGAGTGCGCAGGGATGGATAAGCAAAGGAGGAAGAAGGCGTAAATGAAAAGGGTGGATCCTTATCCCCTTATATGGGCTGAAACTATAAGCCCCCACCAGCCTAATAAAACTCGCTTATCTCCCAAGTGCCGCGGTTAATGGCGTGGTTGGGTTACCCACACCCGTATTGATGAGAATCCCAGAATAAGGGGACAAGATCTCTGCTTTGACAAGATGTGCCAAGGAAACCGCCTCGCTAAACGCGCTGAGGTGGAACAGTAAAATGATTCGAATAAAGGCTTGGCCGTGGCATGATGTCACGCTACGGAATACGTCAGCAGATTAGATTTGTTCAGATATTACTCTCTCTATGGTGGTATGTGGAACTTGTTTTGCGGAGCCCGACACTATCCTTGTGTTCAACATCTTCTATGAAGTATTCGGAGGAGGAACCCGCCTTGCAATGCTGAAGACAATTTGCGCGCCGGACTCGTCGTCATTGAAGCCTGGTTCAGGGGCTACTGAGGGAGTCCTGGATTAGGGGGTGCCGGGATGGCCGGACTATGACCTTTGGTCGGACTCCCGGACTATGAAGATACAAAATTGAAGACTTTGTCCCGTGTCCGGATAGGACTTTCCTTAGCGTGGAAGGCAAGCTTGGCGATATGATATGAAGATCTCCTCCCATTGTAACCGACTCTATGTAACCCTAGCCCTCTCCAGTGTCTATATAAACCGGAGAGTTTTAGTCCGTAGGACGAACAACAATCATACCATAGGCTAGCTTCTAGGGTTTAGCCTCTCTGATCTCGTGGTAGATCAACTCTTGTACTACCCATATCATCAATACTAATCAAGCAGGAGTAGGGTTTTACCTCCATCGAGAGGGCCCGAACCTGGGTAAAAACATCATGTCCCTTGTCTCCTGTTACCATCCGCCTAGACGCACAGTTCGGGACCCCCTACCCGAGATCCGCCGGTTTTGACACCGACAGGTGTCTTCCCAGATGTTTGAGGGTTACTACATTGGTTTCTCGTTTGAGTCTTCCGACTAACTGTTTCTTGTATTGTGCAGAGGACCTGTGAGATGGGATCCCACTATGCCACGATGGAGAAGGAGGTGGCATCTCTTCGACTCAAACTGGAGGCCGAGAAGTCAAGAGCGCCCGAATGGAGCAGGAGAAGAAAACCCTCAGAGGTAAGCTGTATCCTCCGACTGGTAGCTACATACTGTTTTTTCCTTTGATCTAAATCGTTTCACCCCAACAGATGTTCGTAGTAAGAACGCCCAACTGGTTATGAGGCGCCGGACTTCTATTTCTTTAGAAACTATGAAGCAGGCTCTAGAGAACAAAGACAAGGACCTGGGAAGGGACCAAAAGGAAGCCAGGACCAAGACCAAACTTGCTGACGAGAAGCTGGCTTCAGTCGGCAAGTTGGAGGATGAGATCAAGGACCTCAAGTCCATCATTAACGCCTCCACTCAAGAGAAGGCCGAGCTGGAGGAGAAGGTCACACAACTGACTGACAAGAAGGAGGCCCTGGAGAAACAAATCGAGGATGTCTGTGAAGAGTTTAGTGAGAAGCTTGCTGGTAAGTTCTTTGACCGAGTGAAATCCGTACGTTGCCAAGTTTTCCTCAGTCATCTGCTCACAGATTGTTCTTATTGATGCAGAGCATTGTTACAACAAGTATATGGAGCTGGCTAGGATCTAGAAGGATCTGGACCATTCTAGGTCACTTATCGCCGACAATGCCGCCCTCGCCACCCTTCAGCTTGAAGACCGCTTGGATAACACATTGGGCTACATCACTCGGATGAAAGGCGTTGCAGTTCGGATTGTTGCGGAGTTGCAGCCGGGCAAAGAGACTCGGAAGGACCTAGAGTCGGTGTTGACGAGGCTAAACAAGATCCCTGCTTGGGTAAAATCTTGGAAGATGTCTGCCGCTCGAAGTGGAGCTGATGTGGCGCTATCACTCATTCGTGTTCATTGCAAGAGCATGGATGAGGTTGAAGAACCTCCGAGTGGTGAACAAGAAGAACCTCAAGTTTGAGGATTTCATGGAGACCTTTGCTGAAGCTTCCACTCATATCGCCAACGAGATAAACCTGGAGACCTTCGTTGATCCAGCTAGCCCTCCCCCTGAAGCTTAAAAAATTTGGTTGAATTTGCCCCGGAATGCTGGGTGGTTGAGCTAATGAAATACTTCGGCGAGCATTGAGCTTGTTTTATCTCAGAGACATTCAGACGGATTAAATCTTTTGGTTTTAAACCTCTTGCACTTCTTTTTGCTTCATGTCTCATTTTTTATCTTAGGCGAAAGCTGGCTCATGGCTAAGCCCCCGAGTGTGGAACAGATCCTCAGTCAGATTGTTTTTTTTAACTTAGGCGAAAGCTAGTTTGCGGCTAAGCCCCCGAGTGCGGAACAGATCCTCAATCGCATTGTTTTTTAACTTAGGCGAAAACTGGTTCACGGCTAAGCCCCTCGAGTGTGGAACGGATCCCCACTTGGATTGTTTTTAACTTAGGCGAAAGCTAGTTCACGGCTAAGCCCTCGAGTGTGGAACAGATCCTCATTCGGATTGTGTTTTAACTTAGGCAAAAGCTGGTTCGCGGCTAAGACCCCAAGTGTGGAACAGATCCTCACTCGGATTGTTTTTTAACTTAGGCGAAAGATAGTTCACGAATAAGCCTTCGAGTGTGGAACAAATCCCCACGCAAGTTGTTTTTTTAACTTAGGCGAAAGCTGGTTCGCGGCTAAGCTTTCTCACCTCTTCACCCACTAGAGATGAGTTAGATGCCGAATGCATTAGTCACCTGAGTGGAACGCGACCGTAGGTCAAACTAGACGACACATAAAAAAGCGAGACTTTTATTCATCTAAATTCATTCGGACTAACTGTTACAAGGGAGAAATTTATTCTAGGTATACAACTTGCGGAGCAAATCTGCATTCCAAGCTCTGAGCTCTTCTATTCCTTTGGTGGCGTTGTACACTCTGTATGCTCCATTGTGCAAGACCTTGGATATGGAGAATGGTCCCTCCCAGGGGGTGCTAGCTTGTGAAGTTTCTGTTGATCCACTCGGAGGACCAAGTCTCCTTCCTAGAAGCCACGTCCTCTGACGTGTCTATCATGGTAGCGGTGCAAGTCTTGTTGGTACAATGTTGATCTTATAAGCGCTAGCTCACGTTCTTCCTCCAGAAGGTCTAAGCCATCCTGCCTTGCTTCCTCCGCTTCAGCCTCCGATTAGAGATCCACTCGGGGAGAGTTGTGGAGCAGATCACTCGGCAAGATTGCTTCTGACCCGTACACCATAAAGAATGGGGGTGCGGTTCATGGATCAATTTGGGGTCGTTCGCAAGCCCCAAAGGACAGACGGTAGTTCGGTCACCCAGGCGCCGGCTGCATGAGGCGAGGTTTCAATCCCTGAACTATGAGCCCATTTGCCCTCTCGGCTTGACCATTCAACTGCGGGTGCACCACAGAAGCGTAATCGACCCGAGTGCCTAGGTGTAACAGAACTCCCAGAACTCGTCTGAGTGGAAGTTAGACCCATTGTCGGTGATGATTCTATGTGGGACTCCAAAATTGAAGATAGTATCATTGATGAATTGAATCGCAGTGGCCGAGTCCAGCTTCTTTATGGGTTTGGCTTCGATCCACTTGGTGAACTTGTTCACTGTTACCAACAGGTGCGTGAAGCCACTCATCCCAGTCCGAAGAGGGCCAACCATGTCAAGGCCCCAGACGGCGAATGGCCAAGTGAGGGGGATAGTCTTCTGGGAAGATGTCAGCTTGTGTGATTGGTTTGCATAGAATTGGCACCCAATGCATTGATCCACTATGGCTCAAGCAGCCTCATTGGCTCGGGCCCAATAAAATCCGGCTCTGAAAGCTTTGGCGACTAGGGTCCGAGAAGACGCATGATGCCCACATGTTCCCGAGTGAATCTCTTGCAGTATTTGTTGCCCTTCCTCCGGGGATATGCACCACTGAGTGACCCCGGTCGTATTTGTTGCACTATGTCTTTGTTCTCTGACTGATGCACTTTGTCGGCTTGGCTCTTGCCGCTCCTCAGTCGGTCCTCCTCTTCACTATTGGCATACCGGTTGGCTATCTCCATAGTGTGACCGAGAGTCGGGGTCTCAGTTCGGCTGAACTTCATGTTCAGCTCCTGGTATTTAACTCCGGCCTTGAAGGCGCAGATTGCCTGGTGCTCGGTGATGTTCTCCACCGTATTGTGCAGAGTAGTCCACTGCTGGATATACTCTCGCAGAGTTTCATTCTGCTTCTGCACACAGTGCTGCAACTTGGTCAAACCTCCCGCTCTCTTGTATGTGCCTTCAAAGGTTTTGACGAACACCTTTGCAGATCATCCCAGCAGAAAATGCTACCCGGCTGGAGCTGTGTTAGGCAAGCCCGAGAAGAGATTTCTAGCATCAGCGGCAAATGTTTCATGGCCACATTATCGTTTCCCACGCTAATCTGGACTACCAGTCGGTAATCTTCTAGCCAAATTTCGGGCTTGGATTCACCGGTGAACTTGCTAATTACCTTGGCCAACCTGAAGTTGTTGGGTATCTCAGCTGCTCGTATGTAACGGCTGAAACACTCAGGACCCGATGGTACGGAATCACTAGGCACGTCATGATCTTGGCCTTCTAGCAAGGCCCAACCTCTATCAACCAGGTTCTGACCGAGAACGGATCTCGCGTTGAATAGCGGGTCTTGAGTGTCTCTTGATGGGAGAGTAGGACTCGGCCTGCAATTGCCGCTGTACATCCAGCAGTCGTTATAGGGTTGGTGCCTGTACGCGACATCTCGTGGTGGGGGCATCAGGGCACAATCGTAGTCGTCGTTACGCCAGGGCCACGTGACTCGAATAGAGCCGATGTTTATGCCGACTGGAACTGGGTTGACGAGGCTCGCGCTTGTCTAGCTCTCTCTGAAGCTGCTCGAGGAGATCGTGCTCGGCCAGAGTAGCCAGGCGAGTCGACTCCATTGCTAGCGCCTCAAGAGTCGTCCCGGTAATTGGAGCGTTCGGGAGCTGGTTGTTTCTGCGACGGAGCTCCTCCCGCTGCTCCCGGGTGAGAGCCTGAGGTACATATGGCTCGTGGTCTGGGAAGTCGTAGTTGGTGTTGGCGTGGGACGTACCCGCACTGTCATATTTGGGCTCCGTGTACCCCAGGGGTATGCAGTGCTCAGAGTTATCTGCCATGAGAGTGTCGGCAGTCGACTTGATGCTTTCGGACTCAGACTCCTCTGAGGAATTTCCAAGTGATCCATCGGAGTGGTCGAGGGCGGGCTCATCTAACTCGATGGCTGCCACTTTTTCCATTGCCGCCTGAGTGGTGACAGCGTGCTTGATCAAGTGTTGCAGCCGCGAACGCCCGGAGCGCTTGCGATGTCCCACAATAGCGGGATGGCCAACCACTCGCTAAGGAGCCGAGGGCTGTCGGAGAAGGACTCTGTATGATGAAGCGCGGAAGTGTGACGCGCCACGGACGGGCAATGCCTCCACGTCCAGCGGGGCCTCGCGCAGCCACACTGAGTCATCGGAGATGAAGGAGATCGTCCCGAAGCGGTTTTCGCCGCCGACTGACATGATGATGATGAAGAAATCAACCTACATCGTGAAATTTTGCTAGATGCCTAGCCACATGGTGGGCACCAACTGTCGGGGTTATGATCCTAACAATGAGTATTAGGGGTACGAATAAGGGGCAGAGATTAGCTACGACGTAGGTGTTACACTTGGTGTTTAACGAGTTTAGGCCCCCCACTCGGTGGAGGTAAAAGCCCTACGTCTCGTGCCCTGGATATTGTTACAAGGATTGAACGTGCCCGACTATGGAGAGGGGACTGGCTTATATAGAGTGCGCTGCAGCCCCATGTCTCCGACGCCGCCAAGGAAATTAATGTCTTTGAATGAGATAGCTACTGGTGTAATGAGCCTCTACTATAGCAGTTATAGGTAATGGTACCTATAACTCTATTTAGTGGACGACTTATGATTCCTCGGCCATTGCAGCTCCTGCGACGCCCTCCTATCCTCTACGTCCGAGTGGTGGTCTATCACCCAAGTGACATGTGTTTGTCTAAGTGCCACAAAGTCGTCCGAGTGAACCTCCTGATGTATGCATCCGAATGCTGGCATGGTCCAGGGACCTACCTATGATGGTAATGGGCCCTATGTGGGTCCCAAATGATGTGTCCTTCACCCTACCTGTAAGAGGTGAGCACATCATTAGCCCCCAAATTGGTTGGGATTTCGTAGGACAAATAAACCGATCCTTTGATTGAGTCCGAGAGCTGCAGGGGCACTCGAAATATGTTATGATTTGTTGTTCCCTAGACGAAAACACAACGGATTCTGGATTTAGGTTTACCCAGATGACCGGGTGTTGTCAATTGTCGTGAAAGAACCCGGTGGCATTTGTTTTGTCTCTCGAAGGAGATGGACTAGGAGCCCGAGAGAGGGCATGCCATGAAAACTCTAGTGGCGATGTCAGCGCGTGGTCTGACTCTCCAGAGAGACGCCACTCCTTATCCTAGGGGAACACTAGCGCAGGCCTCCTATGAGTCCAGGTTTACGAGTCATGCATCTTGGAGCCTACCGGGAGGGCCAAGTGAACTCATAGAGGGGCATCAGGCTCATCAGATAACGATCCTGAAGGTGACATTAGTCAGGTGTTTAACGTGGCCGAGTGCACAGGTCCCCATGAATGGTGGTCAGTAGGGCTGATGTGTGTCCTTTAGGAAAGGAATCGCTGGTAATCAATCGGATTGAAATGTCCTAGAAATCTCGGGATTCGAATTCGTGTGTTCGCGCACTGAAGCGGTCACGTCGTGCGTTAGTGGGAAAGTGGGGGCGTGGCTCTTCGATTTGTGCACACAATCCCTGCCACGTGTTGCACCTGTCCTGTGTAAAGCCTTGCTGCGCGTTCCGCCGATCCAGAGATTCGTGGTGGGAGATTTGGCTAAGGATTTTATCCGGAGGTATAAAATATTTGACGATAGAGCTTTGGGCCTCAGATCCCCTTTTCTCTCCTCCCGGCTCCTCCGCTTCTCTGCTCCTCCCAAGTGTGCGGTGATGGCGAAGGGCTCCATGCCAAAAGCAGAGAGGGCAAAGAAGGCGGGGGCGACTTCTTCCTACGGCTCCGGTACGGCTGCTAGAAGCGTGTCGGGGTACTGGATCCCATCGCGAGTCACGTCATGCTGGCTAGAGGAGCTCGCCAAGGAGGGGCTCATACCTCACGATGGGTGGCGCCACATGGATGTGGGCGAGGTCGAGCCAGCACCACAGGAAGACAAGCTAGTCTTGCTCATCACTCATGTCGTGCAGGGCTTCTTCATGCCTACCTGTCCCTTCTTCTGTGCTTTCCTTGACTACTTTGATGCGCATCTCCATCACCTTCCTCCCGATGCCATCATCTACCTCGTAGCCTTCGTTTCCCTCTGCGAGAATTTCCTCGGATGCTAATCCCATTGGGGGCTCTTCAAGCCTATTTTTACATGTTGATCGATGACTGTGAAGAAGGATCCATCAGTCGGTGCGAAGACCCACGTCACCCAGTTGTGCGGAGGCCTGGGCATCCAGGTCCGTGGGGGAAGTGCTTTCCCAAAGATGAGCTTTCGCGAGTCCATCAAGGGATGGGAGGGGACCTGGTTCTACTGCACGGATGGTCCTAGTGGCCCAAACCAGTTGGGCATCCCTTCATACTCGAAGGAGTGGGTCAGGGCTCCCGAGTCCCTTGTGGTGGTGAAGGAGGAGAAAGCGGAGCTCTGTATCTTGGCCCCACCCTCGTCGGATTCATGAACGTGGGAATAAACGGAATGGATCTGTTGGAGACTTTTCTCAGTCGATGGATCCAGCCACTACATGCTAGGACCGACCCCTTATGGCAGTATGAGGGTCTGAATGATCCCACCCGAGTGCACCCGGAGGAGCTTGCCGAGAAGGACATGGCGGCAAATATCTGGGTCATAACCTTTGCCCGGGACAATCCGCGGGGGTCCAGGATGGTGTCAGCTTACTTCAGAGAGCTCCTGCCGACTGTTGAGATAGGATGTTCCTACCTATTTGACCCGTTGATGTATTGTTTTCGTGTATCTGATTTTGATGGCTTGCTATGTCTACTTCTTCAGGAGTTTCAGAACATGATTTCAAATATCCCGGTGGTAGATCGGTCGCCTGAAGACGTGATGAGCGACACCGAGTGGCAGTACTTGGAGGAAACTGATGACGCAACAGTGACGATGATGTGGAGAGCAACAAGGAAGAGAGTTCCAAGGAGGGGGTGAGGTGGAGTGCTCTCTGTCCTATGTGGTTCACAAGGAACCCCGCTGGGCCCCGAACTTCATGTTCAACTCCCGGTATCTAACTCCGGCCTTGAAGGCACAGATTGCCTGGTGCTCGGTAACGTTCTCCACCGTATTGTGCAGAGTGGTCCACCAGTGGATATTCTCTCGGAGAGTTTCATTTTGCTTCTACACACAATGTTACAACTCGGTCAAACCTCTTGCTCTCTTGTATGTGCCTTCAAAGGTTTTGACGAATACCTTCGCCAGATAGTCCCGGCAGAAAATGCTAGTCGGCGGGAGCTATGTTAGCCAAGCCTAAGCGGAGCTTTCTAGCATCAACGGAAAATGTTTCATGGACACATTATCAGTGTCGTCGCCAATATGGACTGCCAGTCGGTAATCTTCTAGCCAAATTGCGGGCTTGGATTCGCCGGTGAACTTGCTGATTACCTTGGCCAACCTGAAGTTGTTGGGTATCTCACCTGCTCGTATGTAACAACTAAAACACTCTCTACCTGATGGTACAGAACCACTCTTCACGTCGTGATCTTGGCCTTCTCGCAAGGCCTAGCCTCTATTGACCATGTTCTATGCAAGAATGGATCTCGTGTTGAATAGCGGGTCTCGAGTGTCTCTCAAGGGCAAGTAGGACTCGGCATGCGGTTGCTGCCGTACGTCTGCCTGTCATCGTAGGGTTGGCGCTCATACGCGACATCTTGTGATGGAGGCATCAAGGCACGATCATAGTCGTCGCTACACCAGGGCGACGCGGCTCGATCGCGTCTCCGATCTTCATGACAATCTCTGGAGGAGGAAGTGGCTAGGCGCCTGCCCAAGCCGAGTCGGCTATGAGCCGACTGGACGGTCTCCGCACGCACATATGCGCTATGGATACGGTCTCTGTACTAGGACACCACCGCATTCTGCGACAGTGTTGTCTTGAGGAGTGCCTGGATCTGAGGAATCCCTTCTCCGACTGAAGAGCCAGAGGGCTGGATGGAATCCGCGATCCGAGTAGTGGCTGCTAGGTTTTGCAACGGAGTACTAAGCACTTGATACTTACGAGGTTGGTCACTCGAATAGAGTCGACTGAATCTGGGTTGACGACGCTCGCGCTCGTCTAGCTCTCTTTGAAGCCGCTCGAGGCGATCGCGCTCGGCCAGAGTGGCCAGGCGAGTCGACTCCATGGCTAGCGCCTCAGGAGTCGTCCCGGTAATTGGAGTGTTCAAGAGCTGATCGTTCCTACGACAGAGCTCTTCCCGCTACTTCCGTGTGAGAGCCTGAGGTACATACGGCTCGTGGCCCAGTAAGCCTCCGTTGGTGTTGGCATGGGAAGTACCCGCACAGTCATCTTTGGGCTCCGTGTAACCAGGGGGTTTGCGGTGCTTAGAGTTATCTTCCATGAGAATCTCAGCAGTCGACTCAATGCTTTTGGACTCGGACTCCTTTGAAGAATTGCCGAGTGATCCATCGGAGAGGTCGAGGGAGGGCTCATCAAACTCGATGGACGCCACTTGTTCCGTCGCCGCCTGAATGGTGACAGCGTGCTTGATCCAGCGTTCCATCCGCGATCGCCTGGAACACTTGCAACGGTGCACAACAGCGGGATGGGCAACCACTCGGTATGGAGCCGAGGGCTGTCGGAGAAGGACTCCCTATGAAGAAGTGCGGAAGTGCGACGCACCACGGATGGGCAACGCCTCCTCATCTAGAGGGGCCTCGCGCAACCACACTGAGTCATCGGCGATGAAGGAGATCGTCCTGAAGCGGATTTCGCCGCCGACTGACATGATGATGATGAAGAAATGCACCTGCATCGTGAAATTTTGCTAGACGCCCAGCCACACGGTGGGCGCCAACTGTCGGGGTTATGATCCTAACAATGAGTACTTGGGGTACGAATAAGGGGCAGAGACTAGCTACAGCGTAGGTGTAATAGTTGGTGTTTAACGAGTTCAGACCCCTCACTCGGTGGAGGTAAAAGCCCTACGTCTCATCTTTGGGCTCTATGTAACCCGGGGGTACGCGGTTGATACGTCTCCAACATATCTATAATTTTTGATTGTTCCATGCTATTATATTACATGTTTTGAATGATTATGGGCTTTATTATACACTTTTATATTACTTTTGGGACTAACCTATTAACTGGAGGCCCAACCCATATTGCTGTTTTATTGCCTGTTTTAGTATTTCGAAGAAAAGGAATATCAAACGGAGTCCAAACGGGATGAAACCTTCGGCAACGTGATTTTTTGGAAGAATATCATTCTGGAGACGTGGAGTTCAAGTCAGAAGATACTCGAGGACTCAACGAGATAGGAGGGCACCCCCCTTGTAGGGCGTGCCCCCCTGTCTCGTGGGCCCCTCGAGCACCTCTCGACCGACTTCTTTCGCCTATATAGTGCCACGTACCCTAAAAACATCCACGGAGAAGATAGATAGGGAATTCCACCGCCGCGAGTCTCTGTAGCCACCAAAAACCTCTCGGGAGCCCTTCCCGGCACCCTGCCGGAGGGGGGATCCTTCACCGGTGGCCATCTTCATCATCCCGGCGCTATCCATGATGAGGAGGGAGTAGTTCACCCTCGAGGCTGAGGGTATGTACCAGTAGTTATGTGTTTGATCTCTCTCTCTCTCTCTCTCTCTCTCTCTCTCTCTCTCTCTCTCTCTCTCTCTCTCTCGTGTTCCCTCTCGTGTTCCCTCTATGGCACGATCTTGATGTATCCCGAGCTTTGCTATTGTAGTTTGATCTTATGATGTTTCTCCCCCTCTACTCTCTTGTGATGAATTGAGTTTCCCCTTTGAAGATATCTTATCGGATTGAATCTTTTATGAGAACACTTGATGTATGTCTTGCCGTGCTTATCTATGGTGACAATGGGATATCATGTGCCTCTTGATGTATGTTTTGGTGACCAACTTGCGGGTTCCGCCCATGAACCTATGCATAGGGGTTGGCACACGTTCTTGACTCTCCGGTAGAAACTTTGGGGCACTCTTTGAAGTACTTTGTGTTGGTTGAATAGATGAATCTAAGATTGTGTGATGCATATCGTATAATCATGCCCACGGATACTTGAGGTGACAATGGAGTATCTAGGTGACATTAGGGTTTTGGTTGATTTGTGTCTTAAGGTGTTATTCTAGTACGAACTCTTTTATAGATCGATCCAAAAGAATAACTTTGAGGTGGTTTCGTACCCTACCATAATCTCTACGTTTGTTCTCCGCTATTAGTGGCTTTGGAGTGACTCTTTGTTGCATGTTGAGGGATTGTTATATGATCTATCTATGTTATTATTGTTGAGAGAACTTGCACTAGTGAAAGTATGAACCCTAGGCCTTGTTTCCTATCATTGCAATACCATTTGTGCTCACTTTTATCACTTGTTACCTTGCTGTTTTTATAATTTCAGATTACAAAAACCTTTATCTACTATCTATTTTGCACTTGTATCACAATCTCTTCGCCGAACTAGTGCACCTATACAATTTACCATTGTATTGGGTGTGTTGGGGACACAAGAGACTCTTTGTTATTTGGTTGCAGGGTTGTTTAAGAGAGACCATCTTCATCCTACGCCTCCTACGGATTGATAAACCTTAGGTCATCCACTTGAGGGAGATTTGCTACTGTCCTACAAACCTGTGCACTTGCAGGCCCAACAACGTCTACAAGAATAAGGTTGTGTAGTAGACATCAAGCTCTTTTCTGGCGCCGTTGCCGGGGAGGTGAGTGCTTGAAGGTATATCTTTAGATCTTGCAATCGAATCTTTTTGTTTCTTGTT
Source organism: Triticum dicoccoides (assembly GCF_002162155.2). Classification (NCBI taxonomy): domain Eukaryota; kingdom Viridiplantae; phylum Streptophyta; class Magnoliopsida; order Poales; family Poaceae; genus Triticum; species Triticum dicoccoides. Next base: position 665,764,706 of record NC_041387.1, on the reverse strand, counting down.
TTATCACTAGTTTAGTTTATAAAAGAAAACTACAAAAAAATGGATTTAAGTTTGTCTCATAAGCTTCGTCTTTTTAATATCTTTCGTAAGTATGATGGAAAGGAAAATTGTGCTCAACTGCTAGAAGAAGAATGAATTAAAATGCTTGATACTAAATCTTTGAATGAAGAGCATGATTGGAATGTTGTTAGTATAAACTCCTTGAATATACGTAGTACTAATGATGATTGCACTAGTTATGATGAAAATATCTCTCATAAGCATGCCAACTTTTGTGGAGTGCATGTTTGCATGAACACACCAAATAGAGAAGATACATATTTCAAAAATCATAAGTATTTAGAAACTAAGAGGCTGCAAGAAAGGCTAGATAAGAGTGCAGAGAATTTAAGATATCTTTCCCGTTGTGAATTTTGCAAAAACCAAGATCATTTACATCTCCAATGCAAATTGTTTCATGATCGGATCGTGTCCAAAAATTGTGATGATTTTATCTCCCCTTCTCATTACAATGAACTTAGATTGCTTTTGGGTTGTGAAGAGTTGAAACGTTTAACTAAGCCTATTCCAGAATTTAATCTTAGGCATTTCCTTGATATTGATCTAGAAAAGATTTATATGTTTTGTGTGGTGAATTGCATTGAAAATCCTTATATTGCCAATTACCTAAAGAAAAGAAAGCAAATAGAAGATGAAGAGAATACTAATGAAAGGGAAGAGACTTCCCAACCTCCTCCTATTATTTCTTATGATGATTCAGGTAACGAGGAGGAGCTTTCTATTCAACCAATCCCATCAATAAAGAAGGTTGAACCCACACATAATGTGAAGAAGAAAAGAAAGAGAAGGGGCAGCAAAGGTAAAAAGGTATCCCTCCCAAATGATGTTGCTCCTACTACTCATTGTGACGATGATATTTGCTTTACTATTGGTGCTATCCATATTTTTAATGATGAGAGTGATTATACTTATGATATGAAAGGGCCCAAGATTGGGGAAGCTATGTTTGATGAGTATGAAATATTTGAGAATATATTTGCTGAAATTAATGTTTGTCCCGAGCTTGGGGATGCTATGATTAATGAAGATGATATTTTTAGCATCCAAAGTTTTGATATGCAAAGTTGTTATGATGATAGCATGCCTCCTACCTATGATGATTATATTGATGAAAGTGGGTTCGGAAGAGTGTCAACTTTAGGAAGTAGTGATCCCACTATTTTGGAGGATGTTGAATCTTATTGTGATGAATATGAAAGTGGATTTGGAAGAGTGTCAACTTTATTTAGTGATTCCACTATCTTGGGAGAGGTTTCAATCGATTATGATGAGAATAAAGTTGCTACTTATGATGATTATTGTGATGAAACTTATGCTACAAAAAGTAGTGATGATTAGATTTACAAATCTTGTCATGATTATGATTACCCTTTCTTTGAACATTACTCTTTTAATGTGGAAACAATTTTTAGTGTTCAAGTCTCTTTTGATACTCCTACTATTCCGAATGAGAAGAATTTTGCTTATGTGGAGAGTAGTAAAATTTCTATGCTAGTAGATCATGAAAAGAATGCTTTAGGTGCTGGTTATATTGTTGAATTCATTCATGAGGCTACTGAAAATTATTATGAGGGAGGAACATATGCTTGTAGGAGTTACAATAATGTCAAGTTTCCTCTCTATGTGCTTAAAATTTTGAAGTTATGCTTGTTTTACCTTCCTATGCTAGTTGATTATTGTTCCCATAAGTTGTTTGATCACAAAATACCTAGACATAGGAAGTGGGTTAGACTTAGATGTGCTAGTCATATTCTTCATGATGCTCTCTTTATGTTTCAATTCTTATCTTTTATGTGAGCATCATTGTCATCATCATGCCTAGCTAGAAAGGCATTAAAGAAAAGCGCTTATTGAGAGACAACCCAATATTTATCCTTACTGTTTTTGTGTGTTAACATGATTATTCTACAGTAGTAATCATGTTTTATAGCTTTTGTTTCAATAAAGTGCCAAGTAGAACCTTTGGGAAGACTTGGGTGAAGTTTATATGATCTTGCTGTGAAAAACAGAAACTTTAACGCTCACGAGAATAGCTGCCATTTTTTACTGGAGAGTGATTTTAGGTTGATTCTTTTTGACGATGATTAATAGACAAATTTATCAGGTCCAGCAATTTATTTCATAATTGTTAGGGTTCCATAAGTATACGTTTGATACAGATTACTAAAGACTGTTCTGTTTTTGACAGATTTTGTTTTCATTGTGTTGTTTGCTTATTTTGATGCATCTATGAGTAGTATCGGAGGATATGAACCATAGAGAAGTTGGAATACAGTAGGTTTTAGACCAATATGAATAAAGAATGAGTTCATGACAGTACCTAAGTGGTTGTTTTATTTTCTTATACTAACGGAGCTTACGAGTTTTGTTTTGAGTTTTGTGTGGTTGAAGTTTTCAAATTTTGGGTAAGGATTCGATGGACTATGGAATAAGGAGTGGCAAGAGCCTAAGCTTGGGGATTCCCAAGGCACCCCAAGGTAATATTCAAGGACAACCAAGCAACTAAGCTTGGGGATGCCCCAGAAGGCATCCCCTCTTTCGTCCTCGTTCATCGGTAACTTTACTTGGAGCTATATTTTTATTCACCACATGATATGTGTTTTGCTTGGAGCGTCATTTTATTTTGCTAGTTTTTGCTTTCTGTTAGTTAGAATAATGTTTTTCATCTTTAGTTTCAATAAAAATGTCAAGGATAGCCTTTGCCATGCTTATTTTGCTAGTATACATGTTGCTGTTTGAAAACAGAAAGTTTACCGCTGTTGCAAAAATTCCCTAGAAAAGTCAGAGAATGGTCTAACATTGAATCTTTTTGAATATTAAGATATGATAAATTTATTACAGTGAGAATTTTAGTTCATAATTTTTGGAGTCAGGGAAGTATTGATACTCTTGCATTCTTTACAGACTGTACTGTTTTGACAGATTGCTGTTATGGTTGCATTGTTTGCATATGTTTGCTTGTTTAATAATTCTATTTGAGGATAGGAGTATTAAATATGCAGAGACATTTAGTATTCAATGTTGAATAATAATGTTAGTGATTTTTTACAGTAGAATATGATATGGTTTTGCATTGGTTTATACTAACCTATCTCACGAGTTCTTGTTGAGTTTGTTGTGAATGAAGCTTTTGATAAAAAGAGAAACCATAATAAGAGAGGAATTAAGGAGACATAAAAACTCAATCTTGGGGATGCCCAAGGCACCCCAAGATAATATTTCAAAAAGTCTCAAGAATCTAAGCTTGGGGATGCCCCGGTAGGCATCCCAACTTTCCTCTTCAACAACTATCGGTTAGTATCGGTTGAGCCTAAGTTTTTGCTTCTTCACATGAGTTGTGCTATCCTTGCAATGTCATTTTATTTTATTTTGCTTGCTGCTTGAATACAATACCAAGATATGAAATTCTTTAATGAGAGAGAGTCTTCACATAGTTGCTTAATTATTTAGCTACTCATTGATCTTCACTTATATCTTGTTGGAGTAGTTTGTCATTTGCTCTAGTGCTTCACTTATATCTTTTAAAGCACGGCGGTGGTTTTATTTTGTAGAAATTAATGAACTCTCATGCTTCACTTATATTACTTTGAGAGTCTTAAACAGCATGGTAATTTGAACAAAAACTTTCATAGGAAGTGAATTGGATGCTATGATCAATTTGATACTTGATAATTGTTTTGAGATATGGAGGTAGTGATATTAGAGTCATGCTAGTTGAGGTGATTATGAAAAATACTTGTGTTAAGGGTTGTGATTCCCGTAGCATGCACGTATGGTGAACCGCTTTGTGATGAAGTTGGAGCATAATTTTATTTATTGATTGTATTCCTTATGAGTGGCGGTCGGGGACGAGCGATGGTATTTTCCTACCAATCTATCCCCATAGGAGCATGCGCTTAGTGCTTTGGTTTTTGATGACTTCTAAATTTTTGCAACAAGTGCATGAGTTCTTTTGATTAATGTTGAGTCCATGGATTATACGCACCCTTTCACCCTTCCATTATTGCTAGCCTCTCTTGTGCCGCGCAACTTTTGTCGGTACCATACACCCACCATATACCTTCCTCAAAACAGCCACCATACCTACCTATTATGGCATTCCCATAGCCATTCCGAGATATATTGCCATGCAACTTTCCACCGTTCCGTTCATTATCATTATGACACACATTACTTTTGTCATATTGCTTTTTGCATGATCATGTAGTTAACATCGTATTTGTGGCAAGGCCACCTTCATAATCTTCATACATGTTGCTCTTGATTCATTGCATATCCCGGTACACCGCCGGAGGCATTCCTATAGAGTCATATCTTGTTCTAGCTTTGAGTTGTAAATCCATAAAAGTGTGATGATCTTCATTATTAGAGCATTGTCCTAGTGAGGAAAGCATGATGAAGACTATGATTCCCCCACAAGGCGGGATGAGACTTCGGACTTTACAAAAAGAAAAAAAAAGAAGAAAAAAAGGAGAAAGGTCAAAAAGAAAAAAAAGGAAGGCCAAAGAAAAAAAGAAGAGAAAGAAAAAAAAGAAAAAAAGAAAAAAAATGAGATAAAAAGAGAGAAGGGACAATGCTACTATCTCTTTTTCCACACTTGTGCTTCAAAATAGCACCATGATCTTCATGGTAGAGAGTCTCATATGTTGTCACTTTCATATACTAGTGGGAATTTTTCATTATTAGAACTTGGCTTGTATATTCCAATGATGGGCTTCCTCAAAGTGCCCTAGGTCTTCGTGAGCAAGCAAGTTGGATGCACACCCACCTAGTTTTCTTTTGTTGAGCTTTCATATATTTTTAGCTCTAGTGCGTCCGTTGCATGGCAATCCCTACTCACTCACATTGATATCTATTAATGGGCATCTCCATAGCCCGTTGATATGCCTAGTTGATGTGAGACTATCTTCTCCTTCTTTGTCTTCCCCACAACCACCGTTCTATTCCACATATAGTGCTATGTCCATGGCTCACGCTCATGTATTGCGTGAAAGTTGAAAGAGTTTGAGATTATTAAAGTATGAAACAATTGCTTGGCTCGTCATCGGGGTTGTGCATGATTAAATACTTTGTGTGATGAAGATAGAGCAACATCCAGACTATATGATTTTGTAGGGATAACTTTCTTTGGCCATGTTATTTTGAGAAGACATGATTACTTTGCTTAGTATGCTTGAAGTATTACTATTTCTTATGTTTTATAAGCTTTTGTCTTGAATCATTTGGATCTGAACATTCATGCCACAATAAAGAGAAATTACATTGAGAATCATGCTAGGTAGCATTCCCCATCAAAAATTCTGTTTTTATCATTTACCTACTCGAGGACGAGTAGGAATTAAGCTTGGGGATGCTTGATAAGTCTCCAGTGTATCTATAATTTTTGATTGTTCCATGCTATTATATTACCTATTTTGAACAATTATGGGCTTTATTATACACTTTTATATTACTTTTGGGACTAACCTATTAACCGGAGGCCCAGCCCATATTGTTGTTTTATTGCTTGTTTCAGTATTTCGAAGAAAAGGAATATCAAACGGAGTCCAAACAGAATGCAACCTTCGTCAACGTGATTTTTTGGAAGAATATCATTCTGGAGACATGGGGTTCAAGTCAGAAGATACTCGAGGACTCCACGAGATAGGAGGGCGCCCCCCCCCTATAGGGCGCGCCCCCTATCTCGTGGGCCCCTCGAGCACCTCCCGACTGACTTCTTTCGCCTATATAGTCCCACGTACCCTAAAAACATCCACGGAGAAGATAGATAGGGAGTTCCTCCGCCGCGAGCCTCTGTAGCCACCAAAAACCTCTCAGGAGCCCTTCCCGGCACCCTGCCGGAGGGGGGATCCTTCACCTGTGGCCATCTTCATCATCCTGGCGCTATCCATGACGAGGAGGGAGTAGTTCACCCTCGAGGCTGAGGGTATGTACCAGTAGTTATGTGTTTGATCTCTCTCTCTCTCGTGTTCCCTCTATGGCACAATCTTGATGTATCCCGAGCTTTTCTATTGTAGTTGGATCTTATGATGTTTCTCCCCCTCTACTCTCTTGTGATGAATTGAGTTTCCCCTTTGAAGTTATCTTATCGGATTGAATCTTTTATGAGAACACTTGATGTATGTCTTGACGTGCTTATCTATAGTGACAATGGGATATCATGTGCCTCTTGATGTATGTTTTGGTGACCAACTTGCGGGTCCCGCCCATGAACCTATGCATAGGGGTTGGCACACGTTCTTGACTCTCCGGTAGAAACTTTGGGGCACTCTTTGAAGTACTTTGTGTTGGTTGAATAGATGAATCTGAGATTGTGTGATGCATATCATATAATCATGCCCACGGATACTTGAGGTGACAATGGAGTATCTAGGTGACATTAGGGTTTTGGTTGATTTGTGTCTTAATGTGTTATTCTAGTACGAACTCTTTTATAGATCGATCCGAAAGAATAACTTTGAGGTGGTTTCGTACCCTACCATAATCTCTACGTTTGTTCTCTGCTATTAGTGGCTTTGGAGTGACTCTTTGTTGCATGTTGAGGGATTGTTATATGATCTATCTATGTTATTATTGTTGAGAGAACTTGCACTAGTGAAAGTATGAACCCTAGGCCTTGTTTCCTATCATTGCAGTACCGTTTGTGCTCACTTTTATCGCTTGTTACCTTGCTGTTTTTATAATTTCAGATTACAAAAACCTTTATCTACTATCTATTTTGCACTTGTATCACCATCTCTTCGCCGAACTAGTGCACTTATACAATTTACCATTGTATCGGGTGTGTTGGGGACACAAGAGACTCTTTGTTATTTGGTTGCAGGTTTGTTTGAGAGAGACCATCTTCATCCTACGCCTCCTATGGATTGATAAACCTTAGGTCATCCACTTGAGGAAAATTTGCTACTGTCCTACAAACCAGTGCACTTGCAGGCGCAACAACGTCTACAAGAAGAAGGTTGTGTAGTAGACATTAGCGATGCTCAGAGCTATCTGCCATGAGAATCTCAATAGTCGACTCGATGCTTTCAGACTCAGACTCCTGTGAGGAATTGCCAAGTGATCCATCGGAGAGGTCGAGGGCGGGCTCATCGAACTCGATGGTCGTCACTTGTTTCATCGCCGCCGGAGTGGTGACAGTGTGCTTGACCTAGCGTTGCAGCCGCGAACGCCCAGAGCACTTGCGACGACGCACAATGGCGGGATGGGCAACCACTCGGTATGGAGCCAAGGGCTGTTGGAGAAGGACTCTGTATGAGGAAGCACGGAAGTTTGACGCGCCACGGACGGGCAACGCCCCCACGTCCAGCAGGGCCTCGCTCAGCCACACTGAGTCATCGGCGATGAAGGAGATCGTCCCGAAGCGGATTTCGCCGCCGACTGACATGATGATGATGAAGAAGAAATCCACCTACACCATGAAATTTTGCTAGACGCCTAGCCACACGGTTATGATCCTGACAGTGAGTACTAGGGGCACGAATAAGGGTGGAGACTAGCTACGGTGTAGGTGTAACCCTCGGTGTTTAACGAGTTCAGGCCCCTCACTCGGTGGAGGTAAAAGCCCTACATCTCGTGCCCTGAGGCATGCTTTGATTTGATGGATATGGTTACAAGGGTTGAACGTACCCGGCTATGGAGAGGGAAACGGCTTATATAGAGTGAAATGTAGCCGTATGTCTCCCATGCCGCTAAGGCAATTAATGTCATTGAATGAGACAGTTACTGATGTAATTAATGAGCCTCTATTAAAGTACAGGTAACCGTAGCTATAACTCTATTTAGTGGACGACTTAGGGTTCCTTGACCGTTGTAGCTCATGCGACGCCCTCCTGTTTTCTAGGTTCGAGTGATGGTCTATCAGCCGAGTGACATGTGTTCATCCGAGTGCCGCAGAGCCGTCCGAGTGAACCTCTTGATGTATGCATCTGAATGCTGGCATGGTCCAGGAACGATAGGTAGAAACATATGCCGTCATGTTTATTACTTCTAAGGGTTAATAATCATCTACCCATGCACTAACGCCCAGTGAATGTGTCAGGTAAAATAAGCAATATTGCTTGATTTTTAAGTGGCAAATAATTAACCATGATAGTTAGTTACCGTTAGGTGGTTTATGAACATGAATGTAATTGTTATTATTTATGTGTTATTTGTACTGATAAGACATATGATGAATAGATTGAAAGTTTTAGAAAAACCCACCAGAGTTACGAGTTTTCAAAGGAATGGAACAACCATGTGGTGTATTTCTGCCATAGTTCTTCAACGGACATGTTTTTTTCTCCAAACCTGACAAAGCAGGGCGAAAATTCCGCCATTACATTATATTTAGAATAAATCAGGCAAGACCCACCCAATGCACTGCTACCAAGCACAAGACCAGTAAAATCATGTGCCGCGAATCAATCTGTGGTTGGATGATTAGAAGGACCGGTATCCATAGGCCATAGCTCACCAGAGTTTAAGTACTAGACTTGACATTAATGCTCGCATTTTCCTGAACTTATTTCAGGCCTTTTGGTGAAGTGTGTTTCGTGGGGGGAGACGTTCCCGTCAACTACGAAGGTGTCTATAACAACTTCGTCAATCTCAAGATGATGTGTCGGCTCAGTTTCTCGGAGGTGCTCATATGAATAGTGGTTGCATGCATGCGTTCATAGGGGTGAGTGTATGTACGTAAGTATGATCTGCGTCAATACGGTGTTAAAAAAATCCATATCAGTGGCCTATATGGCACATTCAAACACAAAATCAGAGCACACCAAAAGAATTAGAATAAATTTTACAAATGAGCACATTCGAGGTACTGAGCCGACACAACATCTTAAGATTGACGAACTTCGTACTCGATGGCAATATCTCCTCTCACTAAATGAACATTGCAGGAAAGACTAAAATATATCTAAGAAATGCGGGCACCAGTGCCAAGTCTAAACTGAACATTTCCCTTGGCTTGTCACCGAAGCATATTCATCACATTTCGGACTTTTTAACTGAATCTAGTCTGAATAACCGCACACACCCATTCCCCGTGTTTGACCAGCCATGAGCCCCAGAAACTGAAGCTCCAGCTCCAGCTCCGCCTCTGCAGCCTGCAAGCACCAAATTGGCCGGTGTACGATCAGCCCGCCAAGTTTAGCTTTAGCAGGAGCAGAAGAGCAGTGACCTTCCTGGGACACGAGCGTCGGTGCCCTCCTATATTGTACTCTTCCTTGATGTCAACATCATAGTCGTGGCGTCGAGCCGCGGCCGTTGATGAGCTGCCAACCTCCTCCCCGCCATCGTCGTCGGGCCTGAAAACTTCACCTACCGCCTCGTCCATCTCCCAGTAGGTGGCCTCTAATTCTGCCTAATACTGGTGGTAGCACCAGCGGTTCCGGCGGATGTCGCGGTTGGAGCTGTAGGACTGGATTAGTGCCTCCTACCCATCCACCTCCATGTCCGCTGCAATGCTTGTTCTGGCAGCGACTAGCGTGCACTGGTATTCGTCGAGGAGGCGGAGATTGTAGGCCTAGTCGGCCTGCACCTGGCGGAATGCGCCTCCCGCTCCTCTAGCACCATGTCAGTGTGTACTGAGCATGGACCTTGCCCATGGTGATGCCAGCATTGGCCGGCATGCAGAGTGGTGTCGGCTCATTGTTCGCCCCTTTCAATGGCGCGTCCACAGTGCCGGCCTCCTATGAGATCGTCCGTTTATGGCCTGCCAGCCGGCCACAATGGCGGTGATCTCCTTCTTATGTTTGGACGAGAGGTCGTGCCACAAGGCTTTGGAGCTAGAGGAGTCTATGGCAGGTGTGGTGCAGAGCGGATGATGGTGGATTGATGTGGTTGTGTTGCCATCCTAGGGTTTGAATAGCAGGCAGAGGGCAAGCCATGCAGCACGATCCTTAACGGTAGGCGGCTGACGGACAAACGGACTAGTGGCGCCGGAGTAGGTTCCTCGGCAATCACGTCCGTTTAATGGAGGGAGGTGGATGGACTGGTGTCATTTGAGTGCGAAGAGACGTCGCGAGCACTGTGAAGCGGCGGAGGTGGCGCTATCAGCCGGCGGCCGCTTCAATGACGACTCAGTGAGAGGTCACCTCCGCTTTGGGCCAGCATGAATGCAGCTCTCACGCTCTGTACCGGCACTAACCAACGTCGGATGGGAAAGTGCGCAGGCAAGGAAGATGGTTTTTGGGTGGTTCATGGTTTCTAGGCACGGGTGGGGCTGCAGTCTGGACCCCCGTAAAGCCCCCACCCCATGTTTGTCTCTGGTTTATGGAAAAAAGTGCGCCCGGACTGCCGAACGGACTGATTCAGGACCGTGTTGGATCGCAAAACATGTCTAGACCGCGCGGTCCAGGCGGTTGCGAGCAATTTGAGAGTCGGCGTTGGAGATGCCCTTAATTAGGTTGTGTTGGCTCATGAAGCATGGCCATCTCCTTTCTTAGAGAGGTGATGAGGGAATCTCAAGACGAGTGGCTTGAGTATGAAGCAAGGCCATTTGGAGATCCTTTGACAAGAGACGCAATAAACTAGTGACAAGACCCTCAAAAGGCAATGGTGTCACATTGACGCAATATTTATATAGTCGATATGAGCTTACAAGGGACCTCTGGTCTGGCCACCCATCCCCAACCCTTACAAGGTCCTTTGGAGGTGGTGTACATCTTCCCTTTAGTTTTACTAGTAAAAGAGCTCGTGCGTTGCAACAAAGAGAGTAAATAACACACGTTTTTAACCCCATAACCATGAATCAAGACCCTAATGTGTTCACGTCCTTTATTTTCACATGGCATCACGTTTGTGTTGTTGATGGTGGTCTCAATGCTCACACAATGAAAGCGTGTTTGAATGCGGTCAGTTCTAAGGTGTCTTCCTCTCGCGCACACTCACTCGAAATAAAATGAGAAATATGTTTTTTCCCTGCGAGGTTTTTCACAGGTGTACATGCGTGGTTATCGATGTTTTTTATTCATAGTTCAGAAGTAACCATATGAGTTAACGAGAAAGATAATTTCCGACCGTTCTGATTTTTGCTATAGATCCGAACAATCTGGATGCCATCGATTTTTTATCGTGAGGTCTCGCGCGAGCCTTCCATACTTTCAGTTTCTGTGTCTCCTTAACTAACGTCATTTTAATTGCGGGGTCTATTAATTGACCCGATTTAGTCTTTTAACTCTTAATTAGCATGATTTAATTCCCCCTATCTTAGTTGGCATGATTAATGGGCTCCTAATTATCATGTACTGCCATTTAAAGTTTGTTTTTCGTCTTAAGTCAAAAAACCATGGGCATGGGACAGAAATCGATCTCTTGCCCCACCATTCTTTTTTTTTAGAAGTTATTGAAAAAAGTCCCCAGTAACTCATGTGCAAGTAACATGGTGATATACGGCAACAGAGCTAATAACTTAGTTCACCCACGTGCGGTAACTTTTTTTACCAAGGATTTTTTCTTAAAAAAACATCCCCTAACCCTGGTTACTCTTGTGTAAATAGCAACCATTTATTCTACTCGCCAACAAGACAACATTTTAAATAAAATGATGTGTAGTGATGGTCATCGAATGAACTGACGGGCATGTCTACGCCTCCATAGTATGGTGGTGGAGGGGAAAAACTCGATGTAACTTGTGTGCAAATAGCATGATAATATATGCATAACAGAGCTGATAACTCACGTATAAACATTATGGTAACTTTTTTTGACCCAGGAACAAAAGTTGTTCAAAAATACATCCCGGTAATTTCTGGGTAAATAACAAGGTAGTATACACAAACCAGAGCTGATAACTCACATGCAAACACTATGGTTACTTTTGACTAGGTTTTTTGAAACACAATCTCGATAATTTATGTAAATAACATGGTAATATTTGACCGCAGACCTAATAATTTATGTAGAAACATCACGGTAATTTTGATCTGAGCAAAAGAAGTTGTTGAATAACATACCCTACCCTCGGTAACTTTTGTGCAAACATCATGGTACTTTACGCACAATAGACCTGATCAAAGGTGGTCAACGGGCCGGCCTGGGCACTGCACGGCCGGAACATGCCTAAAAGGGTTTGGCCCGGCACGACCCACAAAGTTCCATTTTATAAATGGGCCATGTTGTATCGGCACATGGACCTCACCTCGCAGCCCAGACATGACACCGATGGTAGAAGATGGCATTTACAGACCTGATATTTACTTACAACTACCATGGTAAATTTTGACTCGGACAAAAGAAAGTACTTGAAACACACCCCGGTAATTTTTGTGTAAACACCATGATAAGTTACGAACTATAGGCGTGATAATTTATGTAGTCCAGGTGTGGTACCTTTTGAACTAAAAGAGGTGAGAAACATACCAAGATGGGATCTACTTTTGATGATCTTGTCGCGGTGATTTTTATGTAAAAATGAATTTTGAATCGAAGTGATGATTTGAGTTACAAAATATGTTAACGTTTCAAAATAGGAAGAATCCTTTGCTGAAATCTTCTGTTTTGTCATTAGTTTGCATCCATGGAATCGTGAGTCAACGCCGGTTGACTGAGGTTCCTCCGTCATGAACACAATTAGCTAGTAGCAAAATGGGAAGTAGGTATGTGATTAGCTAGAAAGAAAAAGAGAGTGTTCGAATATTTTGTAATCTTCCGACCATTGAAAGTTAGTCCAGTCCATAACAATAATAAATTGCTACGTATATAGGTGTAAGTAAATTACACCATACTATTTTCTCTTTGATTTATTGATAATTTTATATTTGCCAGTTATAACTTCATTTTTAGAAAGTGTACCACTCCTTAAAACTCAAAGTACCATTCTGCTCGAGCTCAAATACTCCCTCATGAAAGTAAAATTAAAAAAAGCAAAAAATAATGAAATTGATTGGTAACAAACATTGACGAATTTTGTACATACGTGCAAATTTTTGTGAAGAAAGAACATTCGTAATGCTCTGGGCAAACAAACAAAATCATTGCTCTAAATTTCTCTTAAAAAAAAGTCTTTTCGGAACATAATTTTTGTTTTTTAGACTATTTAGGACTTTTTTTTTCCTTCACACCAAAACGTGTACATACATAGACGACTCATCAATATTTATTTTCTTTAAAAATTCAGAATTTTGTGACATTTTTTCATTTTTACTATTCATAAGCTCAGCAGCAGATACTCCATGTCATGCTGCAAGGACTATATTTGGCACCTCTACAAGTATATTTCCCTTGAAAACCATGACAGGACCGTTTGGTTCCTATGTGTATATACACCATATATGCAAATTATAGTAATTAAATAAATATTCAAAAAGGTATGAAAATATTTTTGAAATAAACTTTCACCTTCTATTGTACTCTAGAATAATTCACAAAAAACTCGTTGACTTTGGACAACAATATAAAATTTATGGTCAAATAGGTGTGAATGGTGCCTTTATATAGCAATATATTTTATTATATTTTTCCTTGAAGTCAACGGGGTTTTTTCCCTTCATGAAAACTTTAAACTAGTCTAAAAGAAATTCAAGTTTATTCCAAAAAAAGTTTAGATTTTTTTTGAATTTTTCCGAAATTATTTCAAATTATTGTCATATCAAATGTATCTATACCCAGGAACCAAACAGCATTAGTACTGTTATGGTCTGAGTTATGGTCTGACCCAATAATTTTATATATTTTTTGTTCAAAAATATATTATTCCATACCAAAAGTTTATTTACTTAAAATTTTATTTGGAAAAATGTTTTGGACATATATATTGGAAGCCCATTTTTGAAGAAGAAAATGTTCATCTCGTATTAAAAATAGTTTGTGGTAAATTCTTACATGCAAAAAACTTGTACATGTTTAAAAAAAGTATATCATTTCTAGAAATGTCCATGCACGATCATGCACTTGAGAAATTGTTCGTGTACCCCCACCTCCCCTCGACCCCAACACCAAAAAAGGAATAAAACCGAGACCATAAATGGTAAAAGAATGAAAAAGGCGAAAGGAAAAGTAACACATACAAAAACATAGTTTATATTCCGGCCGCCAGCTACATTGTAGCCCTCTAAAACAAATTTTTTAACCCATGTTTAAAACTATCATTTTCTAAAAATATAGGTAAATAATCAATTTTGTCCGTATTAAAACAATAGTTTATCTAGAAAAGTTGTTCGTATATTTGGAAAAACTGTTCACTGTCTTCTAGAAAAATGTGCGTGATGTCCATGCATTTGTTTCTTAAAGTTCATACATTTGACAAAAAATGTTCTGGTGTGTTACAGTATATGTTCATATAATAATAAAAAAGTTTACATATCCCCCACGCCAAAGAACTAGAATGAAACATGTGGAAAAAAGTTATTAGAAAGTAAAAAATAATAATATATAAAAAGGAAAAATGAATACAACAAAATAAACATTTCATAGAAGATGCAAATATAAAAGCGGGCTCTCCTCTATGTTGCCGGCCCATCATCAAATCCTTAAGGCAACGCTTTGCGTATTTACCACTATGGCCACAAGAGAGGCCATATTCGTCGCTATGTGCGACAAAATGTCGAGGAAACGCATAGGCTGGAGCGTCCATGAGTCGGCCCAGCTCTGCGTCATGACTCGTGTGTGCTAGGTAACTAAGTGGGTTAACCGAGTACTACAGGCGCCATTTCAGTGATTTTTATTTTTCAGTTTTCCGGTTTTTATGTCTTTTGGTTTTTGGTTTTCTAGCTTTTTAAGTTTTAGGTTATTTTTATTTTACTTTCCCATACTTTGTTTTAAAACTAAAAAATGTATTTTATACAATATTATGTAAATGAAATATTATTATTTTTATAAAAAAAAGTTTGGATGCCATTAAAAAAAGATCAAGCATTTTTAAAATGTACAATAACATTACAACATATCCATATGTAGTCTAACATAAAGCACACACTCGCTCCGGATGTCGGCTTTAAGATGTTTTACTAGCCCCTGACTACCAATTCGCCAACGTACATGGAATGGTAGTTGTTGGAGGTGGTAGGCTACAAGCCACGAGCACTACCTGCCACATCACTTAAATAGACATGGAAGTAACAAATGTTGATCCTTGTTTCCTCGCCATCGCAGAAAAGCACATACTTCTTACTTCCATTAAGTTATGCTTGTTCAAGTTGTCTTTAGTTAACACATGCCTCGACACAAATACCAACTAAAAATCACATTTTTCCAACGACATCTTGAGTTTCCCAGTAGAAACTTGCTGCAAAGTGATGATAGATCATCCAACCGGGGTTCATGGACTTAAATATGAAGACATTGAGGTACGCAACTTCTACCATGCTATAATCTTGTTAAGACATCCAACATGCATGATAGATTAAAAAGTAAGATACGTGAATATACCTAAGTCTCTAAACCAATTAGCGATAGCCGGCCTAAGATATTCACGTTGTTTTACATGTGAACATATCTAGTATATTAGTCTAACTATTATTTTTGGTGATATTAAATTACAGTTTTGCTAAATGCAGTCACGTACTTTTCTCTAAAATGTAGTTGATTTTAGAACACCTCAAGAGGGGCAAGCATTCCTGCATTTCATAAAAAATAAGAGAATTACCTGGTTAATTAGGGATAACCAGGCAAAAAGAAAACCATACAATGCACGGTTAACTGAGAAACACTGGCAAAAGCCCACACACACCACATAATTAATTAGGGGACAATCGTGAAAATAACGACCATACGATTGACAAAAACCCAGACGTCATAATCTTTGTTTGGAAACTGCCGTGGATCGTCTCTCATCTTTTCTCGAAAAGGGGAGCAAGCCACAGCTACTGCATCGAGCGATGCATACATCCATATTACTATTAATTACTCCCTCCGTCCGGAATTACTTGTCACAGAAATAAATAAAAATGGATGTATCTAAAACTAAAATACGTCTAGATACATTCATTTTCTCGATAAGTATTTCCAGACGGAGGAAGTATTCAACAAAGGTCTGACAAGAGCATACATCAAACAAGCTGAAGCCATTAACCACATCTACAAACTTGATAATGGGAAATGTGCTAATGCCTCACCATCTAGAGTCGGTGTCTCCGCCGATCTGCCTGCATAGCGTACCAGGAGCAAACACTCGATGCAGCAGTGCCAAAGCGCACACCGCCTGCACACGCTTTAAAAGCCGCTGTCGCCATCGTATCGCTGACCCATCTTCAGAAAAAGATCCGCATCATCCTTGGTTAGCCATCTATGCCGCCATGTTGGGAAAAAAACACCGCCAACATGCACTCATCCAGCCGAGATATATGTTCAAGCAACACGACCTTGGGATAGGATGTGCCCCTCTGTGTGGTCCCGGGGATGGGGGCACACATCTTATTCTCATGCCCGACGACACAGTTTCTTTGGGGCTTTGTCCGTGAGCCTTTGCGGCCTGAATGGGAGGCTCCGGACATGTCCGGGTCGCTTCAAAGTTGTGCCAACCAGACCGGGAGGAGGATACGCCTCTTCTTACTTAGGCTGATTGTAATGGGGAGTATCATATACTAATATCATGTATATGATACTAGTGTATGATACTACCTCCCTAATGCTTAGTATCATATATTAGTATCATGTAGTACTTTATTTATTGACATGTATCACATATAGTATTATAACATTTATTATGATATGGTATCATGATAAGATACTCAACTCTTTCTTTCTTCATTTAATTATATGACACCTCATCAAAATTGCCTACTCCCTCCGTCTAGATGAGTAAGTCATCTTAGACTGGCCATAGTGGGGGTAACATAAGTAGTATCATGCACTTGGGACTCGCAAACATACTTACGTGACAGGCAATTAAAAAAAAGATGGTTATAGTAACATAGGTAGATACAGTAACATAATAAATGTGATGCTACTATGTGTCATGCATGGCAATAAATGAGACCACCTATATATGATATTATGCATTATAGAGGTAGTAATATAGATTAGTAACATATGCATGTTACTAGTCTAAGTTACTCTCCACTATGACAAGCGTTAGGTTGTGCACCGTGACCAAGGAGGAGGGGAAAACGAGAGACTTTAATGTTTATTTACTAATTAATAGCATTGCATGCAATGAACTAACCACTGCATGTCATGTTTGGTAGTCTCAAATCATTAAAAACATGTATACGTATCCCTCATCTTTCTTGGTTGATATGTCAAGAAACAAAAAACGAGGTAGAAGTTAATGCACCGCGCTTAAGTGTTTTGAGATTATTTGGTTTCGTAAGATGAATTACACACTTAGACGAAGGAAGTAGTTGACATGCATAATACTAGCTATGATACTACCATTACAACCAGCCTACTTTACGAGTGCTCTAAGCGGAACTAATTAATTAGTTTTATACCGGCACTCAAAAGAGGACACGAACCTAAAAGATAGATGAGACACGTTGCGCAGTAGCTAGCCTAGGACTAGGAGGACAGGCCCGACTGACCGGCCGGGAACCGCGTAGGTGCGCAACACGTACGTATGGTTGCATGTATGTCAAGTTGGACGCATGCACCAGGTAGAAGAGTTCGTACGGTTATGGGGATAACCTAGAGCAACGTGCGCGCACATATGTCGCCAAAACTCACAGCTTTCGATTTCTTGAACATGGCCAAAAACTCACAGCTGGCTGGACTATGCTAGTACCCAAACCATGGGCAGATCAGGCCCATGCATGCATATGCAGGAGGTGACACACACACGTACGCGGTACACACGGGCGTCTCCCATGCATGAACATGCGTGTACCGTGGTAAACTTCCTGTAGAAAATGTTATCGTAAACACCCTGTCAGTGTTCGCCCTGTTCGGCGGTCAATCCTAGTAGGAGGAAGAAGGTGGGTAGCATGCTATAGATCGTTATGTCTGGTTCTAGCAAGGTTAGACATTGTTTCCTGTCATATGTTAGCTCTTAAGACATCGATTGTTTGGGTGATGCCATGACAATAGCCGATCTAAAATTCTGGTTTTTCTTCTCTAATTGGTATCTAACCAATTGCCTAAATTGATTAGTGAAGTAAAAAAATTTACCTCATGTCCCCTCAGCACCTAAAATTACTCCACCGCTCGGTTGCCGAGTAAAACACGTGCATGTCTCTCCACCTCTTCCCCCATCCAATCCTCCACCACCCACACCTCGCCTACCACCCCGCACCGCTCCCGCATCCCTACCCGCGCCGCCATGGCCGGTCCCACGGCTGCCGCTCCCTGCCGCCCGTCCACAGCACCGATCCGCACCGCCCCATCTGCCTCCCGCAGCCGCCTACTCGGCTTCCCCGTGCTCCCTCCAATGTTGCCGCCACAAAGGCCATACATCGGTGTGCGGGAGCAGGCATAGGGGACATGAGTGGCGAGATTAGGGACTGGCACACCCACAAGAAGCGGTGGCTCGGGAGCTTCAGCTCCGCCGAGCAGGCCACCCGCGAAAACAACATTTGGTCCGTGCGGCTGCACGACACGGACGGCCACCAAAACTTTGAGTTCAACGAGATGCCGTCGACCCGCGGGTGGTCTCCACGTGGGAGAGGAGGGAGAACCGGGAGGCGATGGAGCACTTGCCGGCGGAGGCCTCTGACGGGGCGTA
The DNA here is from genome assembly GCF_002162155.2 of Triticum dicoccoides. NCBI lineage: Eukaryota > Viridiplantae > Streptophyta > Magnoliopsida > Poales > Poaceae > Triticum > Triticum dicoccoides. Next base: position 665,746,060 of record NC_041387.1, on the reverse strand, counting down.
CATGGCGGAGCTCTGCCGCCTCTAACCGGATCAAGTGGAAGCAGAGCGCCGCATGTACGAGCAGCTAGTGGCAGGGGCGATGGTCATTGTCCTATCCAGTGATGACGAAGACATCGGCGGCAACAAAGGCGACGACAGCAACAACGCGCGGTGTCAACAGAGGCAACGGAGGCGACAACGATGATGGCAGAAAGGAGTCAGTAGCATCTTCGACCGGGGCGGTATCTTCGACTCCTCATATGGCATAGACCCCGACCCCATGACCGGTGGGTTGTCCAAAGCCGAGTGGAAAGAAGTCGTCGAAGATACAGATAGAGAATAAAATTAGTAAGTTTTAGACTTGGTTTCGGTTAATTAGTAAGTTTAACTAAGTTTCGGTTTATGACATTGTAAAATATAATGAACCGGCACCGAATTTCGGTTAGTATGCTTAATAAGTACTTGCTTTTGAATTGAGTTTTTATTCGTTTGCTTTGAGTTTGTTTTTTACTCGGCTAAATTTAGGAAATCGGCTAGAAACGAGCAAAACTTAGGCCTCCTTTGGTTTGTAGGAATTTTATAGGAATTCTATACGATAGGATTTGCAAAGGAAAAATTCTTTTGAAGCCCTTTGGTTTGTAGGAATTGATTCCTATTCCTATGTAGGATAGGATTCAATCCTTCACATTTTGCAGGAAAAAAAACATGAGCCTAGACTCAATGGAAAAATTCCTATCCTATGCACCAAATAACATCTCTTCCTCTATAGGAATTGAGATGCATGTCATCTCACTTCCTATGATTTTTCTATTCCTATAAAATTTCTATCCTATGAACCAAAGAAGGCCTAGTGTAGTAAAAATACCTCACTAGGATTTACTCGGTCATTTACTCCTCTATTGTTTAGGGGGTCGGGTAGAGATGCCCTAACTTGTCCCGAAAATCATGGTGGTTCCATGAATTTTTCCTTCACAGAAAATATGGTTACTTTATACACGAATCTATCTAGGCTATGGTTATGCGAGTAATATTTGATAAGCATACGATGGTGTCCTAAACCAACCAGCCAACCATATGATTGTTCGGCTGGCCGGTGACTAGCAAATGCGTGCGCGCGTCTTCCCCATGAACATGAACACGAACATGCATGCATACGCAAATAATGCCATGGTTTCGATGACTCTTATCATGTAATGTGTTACCTAGTTCTGCGCGCGCGCGCCCATACCGGCCGGCCACTCCTGCTCGTCGGCACATGAGTTCTTGGGTGTACCTACGACCAACGTACGTACGTGCCGCGTAGTGCAAGACCATGAACCCTGGCTAGTGGGTGATCACGGGACGCACTGTGGCCAGCTGACTGATTGAGCCATTCGATTTCGACCATGCACCCGATCGGAATGACACGACATGACACCCTCCACGCGCAGGCACGATCAGCAGCTGGAAATTCATTCACCGGAAAGCTTAAGCTGCAGCGGTAAAGGATGCTAGCTAGCCAGAGGCATAGAGCCGTACGCCATCTTTCCTGCAGCACTAGGCCGTGATGGCCCTTGAGTCGGCAACCTTCCAAGCACAAACAGCTCCCTTGTCTGTTACCATCTCCTTGTGATCCCATCCCCATTCCCCAGAGCCAGCTCACATGCATGCGTCGTCTTCTAGTTCTAGCTTGGACCCGTGGTGGGCAGCTAGCTCTTGGTGATCGTCTGATCGGTCTTCACATGGCGTGAGTAAAATAATATCTGTGGGCTGAGCTAGGACCTAGTTGAACCCCCTCCGTCCTTCTTGAGCTATAAATAGCGCCCCGGGCTCCCTTGTACTGCACACACACACAAACACACGGCTGAGGCAGTCTAAACCCTGTACACGCACAGCAGCAGGAGAGGTAGCTAGCTTGGTAGCTTGGTAGCCATGGCGAAGAAGGCCGCGGTTATCGCCACGCTGCTGGCCCTGAACCTGCTCCTCTTCACCTTCGCCGACGCCTGCGGCTGCCACTGCGGATCCTGCCCTAGCCCCGGCGGAGGGGGCGGCGGTGGGGGTGGCGGTGGAGGTGGGAGCGGTGGCGGTGGTGGTGGGAGCGGTGGCAGTGGAGGGAGCGGTGGAGGCGGTTCTGGAGGAGGCGGCAGCAGCGGAGGCGGATCTGGAGGAGGCGGCAGCGGCGGAGGCGGATCAGGAGGAGGTGGCAGCAGCGGCGGCGGGTCCGGCGGTGGCGGATCGGGAGGAGGCGGATCAGGCGGGCGCGCGCGGTGCCCCATCGACGCGCTGAAGCTGGGCGTGTGCGCCAACGTGCTCAACGGGCTGATCAACCTGCAGCTGGGGACGCCGCCGAAGCAGCCGTGCTGCTCGCTGATCCAGGGCCTCGCCGACCTGGAGGCGGCGGTGTGCCTCTGCACGGCGCTCAAGGCCAACATCCTGGGCATCAACCTCAACGTGCCCATCGACCTCAGCCTCCTCGTCAACTACTGCGGCAAGAACGTCCCCTCCGGCTTCCAGTGCCCCCGCTAGAAGAGAAGACCCGAGAGATCCATCGTCCACAGCAGGCATCCACTATACGTACGTACGTGCATGCATGCGTACACCAGCTCGCATGCATGATCTACGATCCATCCATTGACTAGTACTCTATAGCTAGTCGTATACGTTATTTGCTTCATAATTTATCATCGCTCTTGCTAGTTGCATGCTAAACTTTACATGTGTGCTCGTGTCTCTGTGTGTGTGTGTGTGTGGGGTAGTATCCTTTGAACTACTGCTTGTCATCGAACTAGGCCACGGTACTGTATGGACCATGGATCGAGTTCTCAGCCACATATGATCTCATGCTTGTACCGCTGCCTGCTACTATTATATTTGCTTCAAAAGGAGGTTGCTCCTCCTACAATTGTAATAAAGTAATTAATATCACATGTCAACTTTCAGTACTATGTGTGATCTTCCGCGTTTTTGTTAACTGATTCGATTAAAATTGTGTGTCCCCGCAAAAAAAATTGTGTGCGCTTTTGATTTCCTAGGGTGGTACTGGTCCATGCAGTTTGTTAGCGTCTGTGAATTCATTCATGTGCTCCCTGAGTTCAAAAAAAAAAAAGTGCTCCCTGAGTTATCGTTTTTTTTAGGATCGGAGTTATCGTGTTGGCAGCAGCTGGTTAATTATTCTTTCCATGCAAGCTCCGCGCGCTATGAGATCTGTGTCGCGTCTCATTAGGACCGGGATGCACGGATCGAAATGTATCCATCACCCACTTGCATGCACACATGTGTCGTGCTTCATTCTGTACACTGCACAGAGCACAATGATCTGAAATGTGCTACAGGCAGAAGCAGGCTAGCTACACATTACCAAGCTTCCGGTCGACGTGACTCACGAAAAAGGACACGTAACCACAGGCTCCTAGCCTCTCTTCATTTCAAAAAAGAAATGCTAGACAGCTAGGTAAACATAAGCACCTGGCTGAGGGTGATTATCCAGCAGGTGCATGTGCCAAGCCAGAGACGGGGCTAGGTAACAAACACTTTGTTCCTATGCCTGCAAGCATATGGACCGCACCCTACAAGGCATGCACGTGTCACGGTCAAAGATGACGGGGAAAAGATCTGCGTGTCGACGCTGCCTCCATCTACACCACGTACGTTCACGTACCTACGGCAAACAGCAATGTGTCTCCTTGCTAGACATTGTCTTCGCACGCATCGTGTCATGATGATGTTGTCAATCGACCTTGCTATGTTGTCAATCCACCATGCTAAATTCGCTAATGCTAGGACTGTTAGATTGGATCGACGAAGCCTTCCTACTCTTCCGTAGAGGAGCCGCGGGTATTTATTGATTGGGGGCAGGAACAACCCCTGCTGTGATTTACAAGAAGCCCACTGATCGCTAGGATTCAGCAGGATGAGGATAGGAAGTTAAACGGGAGAGGAAAGGATAGAAGAAGTAGTTAAGATTACATAACGCAAATATCTCTAAGTCTAACATCCTCCCTTAATCTGAACTACCTATTCTAGATTGAGATTGTTCTTGAATGCTTCAAATGGCTTGTATAGTAGAGCTTTAGTGAACCCATCAGCCACTTGATCTCTGGAAGGAATAAACCGTATCTCCAACTTCTTCTCTGCAACTCTTTCTCGTACAAAGTGAAAATCTATCTCAATATGCTTGGTCCTGGCATGAAAAACATGATTGGCACTTAAATAAGTAGCACCCAAATTATCACACCATAGGCATGAAATACGATGTTGCTTCACACCCAATTCCTCAAGCAAAGATTCAAGCCAAATAATTTCAGCAGTAGCATTTGCCAGTGACTTGTACTCAGCTTCAGTACTTGATCTTGACACTGTTGCTTGTTTCCTGGCACTCCACGAAATAAGATTAGAACCAAAGAAAACAGCAAACCCACCTGTTGATTTTCTATCATCACTGCAGCCTGTCCAGTCTGCATCAGAAAAAGCACTAACAAGTGTAGAATTGAAACGTCTGAAATGTAGTCCCAAACCCACAATGTGCTTAACATACCGTATGATTCTTTTGACAACTGTCCAATGAGCAGAAGTAGGAGCATGCAAGTATTGACATACTTTATTAACAACAAATGAAATATCTGGTCCTGTCAAGGTTAAATATTGCAATGCTCCAACAACACTTCTGTATTTAGTGCTTTATTCCTCTTTAAGTGGCTCCCCTTCATATGCTGACCGCTATTCTGATGAAGATAATTGTGTAGGTGAAGACTTGCAATCCTTCATTCCCATCCGAGCCAAGAGTTCAATGGCATATTTTTCCTGTTTCAACACTATACCATCCTGAACCTTCTTAACCTCAATGCCTAAAAAGAAACTCAAATCACCAAGATCCTTTAAAACAAATTTTGAGCTCAGATCATGCAGGAGAGCGTCAGTAGCATTCTGAGATGAGCTTGCAACTATAATATCTTCAACATATATGAGCACAAAAATAACAGTATTTGCTTTATTGTATATGAAGAGAGATGTGTCAGCCTTTGATGCGATAAATCCAAGATGTTTCAACTGCATACTTAACCTAGACTACCATGCTCTAGGTGCTTGTTTCAAACCATAAAGGGCCTAGTCAAGTTTGCATACATGATGAAGTTTTTTTTGTTTTCATAGCCTGGTGGTTGCCTCATGTAGACCTCCTCTTTCAGAACACCATGCAAAAACGCATTACGTCTAGCTGCCTCCCCTCGACACAAAAATAGCTAGCACAAGTCTTATGGTTGCAGCGTTTACCACAGAACTAAATGTATCCTCATAATCAATACCATAATGCTGCTTAAAACCTTTAGCAACAAGGCATGCTTTATACCTGTCAATGGAGCCATCTGCCTTTTTCTTGATCCTATACACCCACTTACAGTCAACGATATTTTTACCTTTCTGATTTGGCACCAAGTGCCATGTTTTGTTTCTCATTGAAGCTGTATATTCCTCAACCATAGCCTTTTTCCACTTTTGATCTCCAAGTGCATCATTCAATTTTGTTGGCTCACATGAAATGCACAACATACCATACGGTATAGTGCCATCAGTTCTTATTTTGATTCTTAATACCTTTTTGTAGCCGAGTTGTAACTCCTGACGTGGCTGGTGGAGGTTGTTGTACACACGGACGCACGACATCACTGCTTCCAGAAGATCTCGGAGAGGAACCAGGAGATGCCACACCAGATCCAATGGCCGCGGGTGTGGCCTGCACACTCATGACCGCACCGCCCGTTGCCATAGCCGATCCCGCGCCAGGTGGGCCTATTGGCCGCATGTGCGAGCCGCGCCTCGCAGCTGGCTACATGCGCGGGCCGGCGCTCAAGGAGGATTCCACACGTGAAGACGTGGCGATCGCTGATTGCGTCGCCCGGCCCTGGTCGTGCAGGCCGACTGGCTCGCGATCCAGGGCGGATATCCGCGCCCGATCCGAGGAGGATTGGCACGCAGGAGTGGCAGGCGCCGCCAGATCGTCTTCGTACGTCGCGCCAGCTTCGTCTTCTTGTTCCACATGCAATATAGCTTCGTTTTGAACGTGATTTTGATCATTTTGATCGTTTTGAACTCTGTTTTCTTCAGAGACCTGCACACACGGAAGACAAGGACTGATTCCAGTAGGAATACTATCATCATGTTGGTTAGTGCAATTGTTTCCCCCGTGATCAAAATCTCGAAGTGTAGATGGAAGAAGAAGAATCTCTTGACGAAGGAGAGCATCGGCATTAGGATGAAGGGATTCAAACGGGAAAACTGATTCATCAAACACAACATCTCGAGAAATATAAACTCTGCCGGTGGAACATCGAGACACTTAACTCCTTTGTGCATAGGGCTATAGCCCAAACACACACATTTTTTTGAATGAAACACAAGTTTGCGTGTGTTGTATGGCCTTAGTTTTGGCCAACATGCACAACCAAAGACTCGAAGGGATTTGAAGTCTGGTTTGATGCCAAAAAGGCTGTGATGGGACTCTCGAATTTGATGACTTTACTTGGTCGAATATTTATAAGATATGTGGCAGTGAGAAAAGCTTCATCCCAGAATTTTAGGGGCATGGAAGCATTGGCTAGGAAGGCTAGTCCTACCTCAACAACATGACGATGTTTGCGTTCAGCTGACCCGTTCTGCTGGTGAGCATGGGGGCAAGAGACATGGTGAGAAATTCCAATTTTTTGGAAAAAGGAATTTAATTTTTCATACTCACCACCCCAGTCGGTTTGCATAGCAAGAATCTTTGAGTCTAGTTGGCGTTCTACGAGGTTTTGGAAGTTAAGGAACACTTGGAAAACATTAGATCGTTTCTTTAGCAAATAATTCCAAGTGAACTTGCTATAATCATCAATGAAACTAACATAATAAGAAAATCTGCCAACTGATGTGGGAGCTGGTCCCCATACATCGGAAAAAACTAACTGCAAAGGAGCAGTGGATACACTCGTAGATATAGGGTAAGGTAGCTGATGACTTTTGGCTTGCTGGCAAGCATCACAAATTGACTCAACACTAGACTCATATGGAAGATTATTCTTGCTAAGGACATGTTGAACTATAACTGAAGAGGGATGACCGATACAACTATGCCACCTTGCCGAGGAAGGTTTGGTGACACTCCACGCTTGCTTATTCGACCGTGATGAAGATGAAGATGATATGAGTGGATATAGGCCTCCCTCACACTTTCCTCTAAGGATGACTCTCCTCGTTTCCAAATCCTTGATCACAAAAGAGTAGATCACAAAAGAGTAGGAATAAAATATTATGAGAACGTTGTTGTCAAGGGCAAAGCGATGAATAGAAACGAGATTCTTAGAAGCACGTGGAATGTGTAAGACATTATTAAGGTGTAAATCTTTTACGGGGGTTTTAACAATTGTTTTTCCAACATGATTAATGTCCATACCAGTTCCACTTGCCGTGTGCATATGATCACCGCCATGATACCTTTCCCGCATAGTTAGCTTGTCAAGCTCCCCGGTGATGTGCTCAGTAGCGCCGGAGTCTGCGTACTAGTTGGTGTCGATACCGTAGTTGTTGGTGACGAGGTTGGCTGCTTTCTTCTCCTCATGATCATCATCATATCGATGCCAGCAGGCTCTTGCGCCACCAGCATGAAACTTGTAGCAGATCTTGTTGGAGATATGACCTAGAGGCAATCATGTATGATGATATTTCCTATGTGTTTATGAATAAAGATAGTCCTTGGACATTATCAATGATGTGTATCAGCAAGTACGTGACTTGTTTGTGGGACTATGCATTGTATGATGACTGTCCTAAAAGGTCCCTAGTCGAAAGGGTTGTGTGGACGTGCATCCGACTAGACTAGCATATGGCACGGTCGATGGCTCGGTCTCACTAGCCATGGAGCATTGGATGCTAACAGGATAATATGGACTTGGAAAGGTCTGGTCTGGTCGGATACGACGTAGTCGGATCCGAGTCGAGATAAGGTCCGAGTCGGACAGACCCAACTATGAGACGCAGTGATATGTCATCTGTGAGTCTCTAGTACAACATACATTCTGTGTCATAAGACCCGAGCTGATGCATGTACTCAGGATGGTGACAGACTTGCTTTGGGCCGACCAAACGCCACTCCGTGACTGGGTAGTTACAAAGGTAGGTTTCGGGTTTGTCCAGTCCCATGCTGCGAGACATGGTCGAGCAAGATGGGATTTGCCCCTCCGATCAGGAGAGATATACTCTGGGCCCCTCGTGTGATCCGATCAGGATAAGCATGGCCATGCGACAAGGATTATGAGATAATCCGGATTGTGGTCGGTATCACTGGAACGAGAAAGAGGTCGGGCTAGCACAAGGATGACAGTCTCGCCTTGAGCCCGACAACATATATCGTGTGGCAAAAGGGAACAGAAGTGTGACACGTTGTACAGGTTCGCCTAACCAGCTTCATGGTCTGCTTGGTGTTCGGCATGCCTTGCTAGAGGCCGCTACCAACCGTGCAGTTCGGAGGTGATCCGAACTGCGACCAAGTCGACTTGAACCTAAGGGGTCGCGCGCTTAAGGGAAGGAACCTACAAGGTCGGATCCGAGGACACTGGTCAGATGTGATCCGAGCTGTATTCGGATTGTGGCCGAGTAGACTTGTGGGCTTTAGGATCCGTACGAGGCCCAAGTGTTGAGCCCGCGACGGACGCCTATATATATAAAGTGGAGGTGCGGAACACTCATGCGGTTGATCGCTTCGGCGCTGCGACTAGGGTTCGCATGTGTTGTGAATAGCCACCTCCACTCGCCGCCGACTGTGTGATCGGACCTAGTAGTCTACCGCACGGTGTTCCTCCTGCATGCGCGGATACCGTTAGAGGCGGTGCACTTGCGCCGCTCTGGCGAACTTGTACGTGGGATCAGATGACCGGCTGTTCGAGGGAGATCGGACGAGGAGGAGACGATCCATGCAGAAGCGCTGCCCCAACTCTTCTTCCGCTACACGGCACTGCGCGTCTAGTGGTAACGAACTATGATCCATCTCCCATAGCATGTTCATGTTGTTCTGCGCGTAGGAAAATTTTAATTTGCAGTCGACGCACCCTACCGTAGATCCCTACAGATCTGGCACTCTGGGTAGTCTCCTTCTTCTTGTTGTTGTTGTTGCAGTTGGGAACGGAATCGTTGCTGCTGATGGCCGCCACCACCACCGCGGCTAGGGGAGGGAGAAGAGCGGTTCCCTTGGGCGCGTCCTCCTCTGCTGCTTCGGCCACGGCCTCCCCTGCCACGGTACTGCCTGTGCCCCCTGTAGACGGCGTTGGCAGAGGAGCGGAAGCCTGCTGGTCCGTCTCCCAGCATCTCCATCCGCTGATCGAACACTGAGATCTGCACGAAGAAGTCATCGACGCTGATGGAGTTCTTGATGACGCCGATCGCTGCCACGATGGGATCATAGTCCCGATCAAGGCCAGCCAGGATGTAATCTACCATCTCTGGATCGGTTACTGGACGTCCAGCCGTAGCTGCACTAGTAGAAAAAGGGCCTAATGTGAAGCTCATTAGTCCCGGTTTGTAATTGAACTGGCACTAATGTGACCATTAGTGCCGGTTCCAACGGCTAGGCGGGCGGCACTCATTAGTACCGGTTCGTGGCGAACCTTTAGTACCGGTTTGTGTCACGAACCGGTACTAAAGAGGTGGTGACCTTTAGTATGGGTTGGTGGCTCCAACCGGTATTAAAGACCCCCCCTTTAGTACGGGTTTGTGCCACCAACCAGTACTAAAGGGGTGCGCTACCACCCACAGTGCGCAATGTTTAGTCCCACCTCGCTAGTTGAGCGGAGCTCGCACCGGTTTATAAGCCCCGCCGCGGCTACCGTGTCGAGCTCCTCTCTAAGCAGGCCTTTGTGGGCCTATTGCAAGTCTTTTGCCCTGTGGGGCCTATTGGGCCGTACAGGCCTGCATCCTGGCCCAACTAGAGGTTGGGTTTGTAGTCGTATGCAGGTCGTGCCGGCCCAGTAGGTGGGTTGTTTTGCTTTATTAAAAAACCTTTAGTCTTCCCGCCCCCGGAGCTGGTTCGTGCCACGTGGTGGCCTTTTAGTGGCGATTTGTACTGAACCGGTACTAGGGGGGGGGGGCTTTAGTCTCCACCTTTTAGTGCCGGTTACAGAACCGACACTAAAGGGCCTTACGAACCAGTAATACAACTCGGTTCTGCACTAGTGCTAGCTCATCCCCGAGGTTCTTCATCTTGGCGATGAAGGCGTTGCTCGACATGTTGCCCTTCTTGGTGTTGGAGATGGCCATCCGCAGATTGGTTATGCGGGATTTCGACTGCGCAGCGAACAACGTGGTAAGAGTAGTCCACAGATCAAAGGTGCTGTCCTTACCGATGACTTGTGCAAGGATTTCCTGGGTGAGAGAGTTCAGCAGGTAGCTTAGAACCTGTTGATCCTTCGACAACCACGGGCCATACAGAGGATTGGGCTCGATGGCCGTGGTTTTGTCCGCCTTGGTAACTTCTACTGTCTTCGGCGGTGAGGCATCGCTGCCGTCGAGAAGACCGGTCACTTGCGCGCCTGCAGTGCCGGCATGACCTGCGCCTTCCATAGGAGGTAGTTTCCCCTTGCGAGCTTCTCTGTTGGTGGAGCACCTAGGTTGAGAGCGATGGCGCTTGAGCTCATAGCCATGGCGATGGAAGGGTGGTGTTTAGGGTTTTGGTTTTGCTAGACGATAGGAAGAGACTTGGCTCTGTATATCATGTTAGATTGGATCGATGAAGCGTTCCTACTCCTCCGTAGAGGAGCCGCGGGCTTATATTGATTGGGGGCAGGAACAACCCCTGCCGTGGTTTACAAGAAGCCCACCGATCGCTAGGATTCAGCAGGATGAGGATAGGAAGTTAAACGGGAGAGAAAAGGATAGAGGAATTAGTTAAGATTACATAACACAAATATCTCTAAGTCTAACAAGGACACATACATTTGGTGCGTGAATAGAATAGTCCTTTTGGTAAGGCCTGCCAATTTTTTTCAATCGAGTCAAGCATGTAAGGAACCATGACGTATACTGGTATAAATTAAGAGTTCACGGACAGTACACAATGCTAATACACAATCCACCGTGGTTGAAAGAAAGCACCTTGTGATCTCGCCAGCGTCTCTCCCAAGGAGAGTTCCTCCGCCGCAGTCCTCCAACGGCTCCCCTTGGCCGACGACCTCGGTCGTCGGTGGTGAGGGGATCGCCGAATCCACGTGTGTGGATAATTATAAGTTAAAGTAGTTTCGTTTTTAGGTTGTTCATCGTCATGGCTTCGGCAGTGACGATGACGGCGCTGAATAAAGGTTCTTCATATTCTTCACCAACAAGTCGATCGGCCCTATGGTTGAGGATAGTTTTGGAAACCAGTCTGTTCAATCAACGATGGTGTGACGCCGACGGCCTCCTCGTGGTGAATATGTGTCATCGTACTCCGTCATTGTGACCACGTCTGCTCCAATGTCGGTGCGGAGCGTGAAAGGTAGTCCAGGAGCGGATGCAGATTGTGGTCTGCATCGAAGACATCTATAAGACGGAACATGTGCTGTGTTCGTGGTTGATAGATGGCAGGGTGCGGTTTCCTCCTTTGGCGTCTTAGTCGTGGTGGAGTGACAGATCTAGAGTTCGATGATGTGTCCCGGTCTAATTTGTTCGACGACTGTGGCTTTACTTTTGGTGAGCCACCTTTGAAGGTCCGCAAAGCTGCATATAAGCGATGGAGCCGCGTCGAGCTCGGGTAAGAGTTGATCCATCATTCTTTTCTTTGGTGGCTGCTATGATGGTGCCAGAGGCAGGTGCGAGTTTTGGTGTCAAACTCAGAGAGGTTCTGCTCTCTTTTCAGTTTTGCCATGTCAGCCCTTACGTGACATGTACTTTGATCTTTATGATATGAATGTGACACACATTAATTACTATGCAAAAAAAGGAAGCACCTTGTAGTTCCGACGAACTTTAATACTCCATTGGGACGTAGGTGGCGCGGACGAGGAGGGTGGTGTCGGCTCGTCGTCGACCGCGTCCTCCATTGAGACGTCGTCGTCCTTCGATTGCCTGCCGGCCAGCCAGCCAAAGCAATGGTGGCCATCTTCTTCTTCTGCTCCAGCATCAGCCCGTCCCTAAGAGTCTTAGCGTGGAAGAAAGCCATGGCGGGAATGGTGCAGAGAGGATAAAGGGATGGGAGGCGGATGACCGCGGCAATGGTCAGGGCTGTAGTTTATATTGTGATGGTGGGCGGCAGAGGGACGGACGGGTGGCACCGAAGTAGCTGCCTCGACAACCGTGTGTCATTAATGTGGGCGCCAAGTAGACGGACGGACGTCCGCCATCTCGTTTGAACACGGAGTAGTTGCCTGCACCGAGAAATGGCCGGGCGGCGGTCACTCGGCCTGCGTGCCGCTTCAATATCGGTGCCAGTGATAGGTCGTGTCCGCTCTGACCAGACATGAATGCTGCATTGACGCTCTGAAGCACCTAATCGTTTCGGGCAGGAAGCGCGCGGCGAGGGAGGGGGTTTGGATGGGCCAGAGCGGTCAGACGCGGGCCTAACAGTGGTCCGGACGCCCGCAAACTCCTCATGTCTGTCTCTGGTTTGCAAAAAAAAAAAATCACGTCTAAACCGCCCTGCAGGCCGATACAGGGCGGTGTTGGATGCTTTCATGGTCGGATAGCGCAGTCCGAAAGTATGGGGTCGGTCTGTGGGTCGGCATCGGAGATGCCCCAACCGAGAATATTTTCCTGGTGCCTGTTAAATAGAAAATGCACTTAAAATGGTTTACTCCACATGATGATAATGCGATAATATTCAATAGACGGCGCACGTGTAATTCTTGTCACCGGCACCACATGATTCTGGCAGGTGGGTCAACCAGTCAATTAGTTTGGGAGGAAGTATTTGGGCAAAATACACTGTGGTAAGTCCACCTTTAAACTGATACATTTTTCTTCAGATGATAAATTCGGTCATTAGTGTGACAAAACCTTGAAACAAAATGCTCCAAGAAATAGTATTGTCCTCTCAACGAGAAATGGACAAAAGCGGCTGCACATATGTCCATGTCGCTTGGGATTCGCAGATTTGAGCGGCTAAGTCGGCAAGCTACATTATGGTTGATTTTGCGCTCCGAGAGCCGTCTGATTTGAGAACAACGGTCTAGACATTGTTTCACTTACACAATTTTGCTTTACATCTTTTATTTATCGGCAACACTCCAAACATCTCCTTGTCTCCTTCCACCCATCCCCAAAGCCAAAGCCAGCTCACATGCGCCGTGCACCTGTTGCGATCAGCTATCTCGTGGTGATCTTCTCATGGAGAGACTGGTCGATTACACGCGTGGAGTGAGTAAAATATCTGTGTCCTAATTAAGAGCATCTTCAACAAGCGCGTCAAAAGACGCGCGCGCGATAAATTGGCTTTTTAGCACGCGCGGCCCGGTTTTGCACGCTCCAGGGGTGACGGCAAACTAGCGCGCGGGGGAAAAGGCGGCAGCTCGCGCGCTAGATTTGGCACGCCGCTTCACGCGCCCCTATAAAATTGCAGCGCCCTCTGCCGCTCTCTCTCGCCCTCTCCACTGCTTTCTCTCCTCGCCGCCGACACGCCACCACCGCGCCACCATGCCGCCTCGCCGCCGGGAAGGTTCCGGCTATCGCGGCATCCGCGTGCGTTCGTCCGGCACCTATTCCGCCTTGATTCAGTCGGGCGGCGGCGTGCGCCTTGGCCTCGGAACCTTCGCCACCACCCAGGATGGCGCCCGCGCGTACGACGCTGCGGCGTGGCGCCTCCGGCGGTCCCGTTGGGACATGAACTTCACCGACGTGGCGACGGAGGAGCGGGCACAGGAGTTGGCGCCTTTCCGGCGGCTTAACACCGACGAGGATCGTCGCAAACACCGGAGACGGGAGTGCCATCTTAGCCTGACCGGGATGGATGAGGAAGTCATGGCGTTGTGGAGGCAATGCTTCCCGCAAGACATCATCAACGAAAAACACTTCTTCGTCGAGAGGAGGGCGGAGAGGGAGGAGAGAAGAAAGGAGCGAGCCGCCTATCGCGAGGACAAGCGAATGCGGAAGGCGGTCGCTAAATACAACATGGCGCTAGGAGATGCGTCGTCATGGGACTCCCGCGACGAGCGGTTCCTTGACGCCTATGCTCAGACGTCGGAGGAGGACATCACCGAGGCAGAGTCCGAGTCGGAGAACGAGTAGTAATAGTTTTATTTTGTATCGTAGAAGCAGGCTATGTGGACGTAGTAGAACTATATATCATTGGAGAAGTCTAGATGTACGCATTTTGTATCGTAGAAGCAGGCTATGTGCCGAATTATCTTCATATTTGTATGCTATGTATGCAATCGTCTCAAGAAAAAAAAAATATAGCACGTCTGCTGGAGCGGTTAGGCCGCGCTTTATTTTGCGGCGGCCGCTGGAGTCAGCGCAGCGCCGCGCGCAAAACCCAGCTCGCGCGGCGCGGTATTCTCATTTTTAGCGCGACTCGCACGTTGTGCGGCTGTTGAAAATGCTCTAAGCTAGGAGCTAGTTCAACACCTTCCTTTCTTCTTGGTCTATAAGTAGCACCCGGAGGTCCCTTGCACTTGACACACACAGCCAGAGTGAGCTAGCTCTAATAAACCCTGTACGTAGTAGACTCGCAGTAGCTCGGATAGGAAGCTATGGCGACGAAAGCGGCGGTGCTCGTCACGCTGCTGGCACTGAACCTGCTCTTCTTCGCCTTGGCCGACGACTGCGGGTGCCACCTGCCTAGCCCGCCGCCGCCGGCAGGGGGAGGAGGAGGGGGCGGCGGCGGCGGTGGAGGCAAGGGTGGCAGCGGGCAGTGCCCGATCGACGCGCTGAAGCTTGGGGCGTGCGCGAACGTGCTGGGCGGGCTGATCAACCTGCGGCCGGTGACGACGCCGAAGCAGACGTGCTGCTCGCTGCTCCAGGGGCTGGCGGACCTGGATGCGGCCGTGTGCCTGTGCACGGCGCTCAAGGCCAACATCCTGGGCATCCACCTCAACGTGCCCGTCGACCTCAGCCTCCTCATCAACTACTGCGGCAAGAACGTCCCCTCCGGCTTCCAGTGCCCCTCCTAGAAGACCCATCCACGGCAACATCTCCGGCATATATGTCATTGACTAGTGTACTACGAATGTAGCTTTTTTTTCTGACGGGTAAAACACTTTACTTCTCAAATAATAGACATGTCGTTTACAAGAGAATGAGAAATAAAATCTGAAATCACAGATTCCCAAGAACTAGAGGATCTACTAACAAAAAAATTCTTTGCTAACTCATCCGCCACTTGATTTGCCTCACGGCTCACGGTAGCAATGCTTGAAAGAAATGCGTCCGAACTCCATCGCTAGCTGATTGCAATCAACCACTATTGCCACATGAGGACCCAAATAATCCATGGAGTTCAAGGTGTCCACAGCAAATGAGCAATCTGATTCAACTTCGACTTAATTGCACCCGACGCTAGCCGCTAGAAAAAAGACCGTTCCTGATAGCAGTAAGTTCAGCAGCATCAACATATTGTATATGTGGGATAAACCAATTTGCAGCAGCAATAAAATCTCCTTTGTCATCACGAGCTATAGCTCCCCTGACAAAGTATCTCCATGAAACGATGCGTCCACATTTATTTTCACCACACCGTCACTTGGCTTCTTCCATATGCAACCATCCTTTCTGCTTGGCATTTTAGGTGATATTGACCTGATATAATTAGTCGC
This sequence comes from Triticum dicoccoides, assembly GCF_002162155.2. NCBI lineage: Eukaryota > Viridiplantae > Streptophyta > Magnoliopsida > Poales > Poaceae > Triticum > Triticum dicoccoides. Next base: position 665,730,362 of record NC_041387.1, on the reverse strand, counting down.
TAGGACCCTGATCGACAAAGCTGTCCGGTGTTTGAACCTCAATACCCTTGACACGTAGCTAGTTGTACGTATATACTGCTTGTTTGATAAATCAATCGATCATTTGCCAGTTTGTTTAGACTTCGTACGTGCGCGCCACTGCTAGCTAATGACACGCTCGACATCGAACAACTAGGTTATAATGGACCTTGTTGTGTTGGCTGGTTGATTATTCACTTGATGCAATTGTCGTACGCGCCTGCTTAATTAGTTCACGTCTCAGCACGTAGCTAGGAGTACAGCATGTTAGACTGTATATACGTAGCTTCTGCATATCTGTATTGTAATATTGTATTGCACCCCTTGGGTAACTCTATATAATGAGATAGTCACATCCCAGGTTAGGGTTGTCGAGCAGTTCCCAAATCATATGTCTTACATGGTATCAAATTAGGTTACGATGTCTTCCGCTGCCGCCGCCACCGCCGCCGTCGCGCCGACCTCGGTTCCTACCGCCGCCGCCGCGGTGCCGGCCCTCGCCACTGCCTCACCGTTCCTTGCCACGCAGCCCCTCGTGATGGCCTACGGTGCCTCGTCGTCGCCTCGCTCCCCGATCGGATCGGGAGACCGCGGCGCCACCCCGACAGGTGCTCCCTCTGGCGCTGCTCCTTCTGCGGGCGGTGTTCCCGCGATCCATGGTGGGCCGCCGCCGTCGTCATCTTGGACGGCGCTGCCCCAACCCTATGGCGCGCCGCCACCTCATCACTACTACGGCGCGCCGCCGCCGCTGACCTACTCGGCGCCCGCGCTGCCTCAACCCTCCTTGGCGCCCTCGCCGCCCCAATCGTACTCGGCGCCGGCGCCGCCTCAACCCTACCCGGCGTCCTCCCCGCACCCGCATGGAGCTGCGGCTGCCTCGCTGCAGTGGTTTCGGCCGCGGCAAACCACGGTGCCCCCGAGGCACCCTACCACGGTGCCCCCGCGGCACCCTACGGCACCCCCGCGACACACAACGGCGCGCCCGGGGCGGTCTCCCCCGAATCCTACCCGCCCTACTCGGTGTATCCCGTACACCCTGGGGCGGCCTCGTCGATGGACCTGTATGCATCGCCGCATGCCCATGCTGATTCGGCCATGGTGCCGGCGCCGTTCTACTTCTCGCATCTGCTACCGGTGAAGCTTGCGCCGGACAACTACCTGTCCTGGTGTGCCCAGGTGCTCCCTCTTCTGCGGAGTCGCTATTTGGAGGGCTACGTTGACGGATCCCTCGAGTGTCCGCCCCCTCACCACCCGGCGTTCCACACTTGGGTGGCTCAGGATTAGGACATCCTCTCTGCCATCCAGTCCTCGCTCACCCCGAGCATCTCATCACTGGTCATCTTCGCCGCTACGTCGCGGGCGGTGTGGGCGGCGCTTCACACCAGTTTTGCCTCTCAGTCCCAGGCGCGTGCTCACTCTATACGCACCGAGATGGGTGAGACGAAGCTTGGTGACCTCAGCATCACTGACTACTTCAACAAGATGTGGGGTCTCGCCGACACGTTGGCCTCAGTTGGTCAGTCGCTGCAGGATGAGGAGTTCACCACCTTCGTGCTTAATGGGCTTGATGATGATTATGACAATCTCATTGAGAATGTTCATGGCCGTGATGACCCGCTTCCACCTCGTGAGCTCTATGCACGTTTGCTTGGCCGTGAGCAGTGCATTAAGGTGCGCCGGGCCTCCCCCAATTTCGCCTCCGCCAATGCCGCAACTCGTGGCAAGCCCCAGCGGTCATCATCTTCAGGAGGCAGACCGGCGCCTCCTTCACAGCCGGCCTCGCGGGGCAATGCTCCGACCATCACGGGTGGTAACCGGCCGGTGGCATGTTGTTCTTCTTGTGGTGCCCAACAGGCCTGCCAGTTGTGTGGCCTTGAGCGCCACATTGCCTCTCGCTGCCACCGTCGCTACAAGCAAGATTTTCTGGGCCTAGGCAACAATGGCAAAGGGAACGACAGGCAGGCCGCCGCCGCCATGACGAGTCATGATCATGGACGTACTCCGTCTTACTCCGTTGATCCTGTGTGGTACATGGACACTGGAGCTACCAACCACCTCACCGGTGAGATGGGTAAGCTCTCTGCTCAGGAGCCATATCGTGGTCATGATTAGGTGCACACCCCCAGTGGAGCAGGTATGCGCATCTCCCATGTTGGTTAGGCTTCTCTCCTTGCACACAATTTTCGCACATTGCATCTATCTAATGTCCTTCGTGTTCCTTCTGCTACACGTAGTTTGTTGTCCATTCCTCAACTTACTCGTGATAATAATATCCTTGCTGAGTTTCACCCTTTTCGTTTCTTTATCAAGGATCGGGACACGAGGGCCGTTCTACTTAGTGGTCGTCTTCGCCATGGCCTGTATGCACTTGATGCGCCGCGCCCACCTTCCATGTCGTCCTCTCCTCAGGCGTTCAATGGTGTTCGTGTGTCGCCTACACACTGGCATGCGCGCCTTGGTCACCCGGCGGCTCCCATAGTTCGACATGTTTTGCATCGTCATGATCTACCAGTTGTGTCCAATAAAACTGCTGAAACTATTTGTGATGCCTGTCGGCAGGGCAAGAGTCATCAACTTGCTTTTTCAGAGTCTAGTCGTGTTGTGAAACATCCTCTTGAGCTTGTGTTTTCTGATGTATGGGGTCATGCCCAGACATCTATTAGCGGTCACAATTATTATGTCAGTTTCATTGATGCTTACAACCGTTTTACTTGGTTATATCTTATTAAACGTAAGTCTGATGTGTTCGATGTCTTTATTCAGTTTCAAGCACATGTTGAGCGTCTTCTTAAGCAGAAAATCATACATGTACAATCCGACTGGGGGGGGGGGAATACCACAAGCTCGACTCGTTTTTTAACAAACTTGGGATTTTGCACCGCGTGTCATGTCCTCATACACATCAGCAGAATGGTACGAGCGTAAGCATCGTCACCTTGTTGAAACTGGCCTAACCTTGCTAGCTCATGCCTCCGTCCCGTTTCGGTTCTGGAGTGATGCTTTCTCTACAACTTGTTTTCTCATAAACAGGCTTCCCTCGAGACTTCTGAAAATGCAAACCCCTCTTGAACTTCTTCTTAATGAGAATCCATACTACACATTCTTCAAAGTGTTCGGGTGTGCATTTTGGCCTCACTTACGTCCATACAACAAGCGCAAGCTAGAGTTTCGGTCTAAGAAGTGCGTCTTTCTCGGGTATAGTTCTCTTCACAAAGGGTACAAGTGCTTGCATGTTTCTACCAACCGCGCCTACATCTCTCGTGACGTTGTGTTTGATGAAAATGTTTTTCCTTTTCATGCACTTCCGACTAACTATACCACTTCTACACCACCAGTGCATGTGTCCACACCTATGCCTGGATGTTGCATATGCCACTGCGTTGCTTCCTAATCATGCTGCAGGTATTGGACGCGGTGCCCGGCTCGAGCTACTTGATGAACAGGTCACCGATGAGCGTCCTGATCGGGACGTGCATGCGCCATGCATGACATGCGGCACCTGCCAACCTGTCCCCGTCTCCCCTGTGGAGGCTCCCCCGTCCGCCTCGCGGGCGCCGGGTCGGCCTGGCTCCTCGCTGGCCCCGTGGGCGCTGGGCTCGCTAGCGCCTGCCTCGCTGGCCTCGTCCGCACTAGCAGCCTCGCCAGCGCCACCTTCACCCGGCTCGCAAGCCTCACTAGCGCCCGCCTTGCGTGGCTCGCCCGGGCCACTAGCGGGTCTCTCGCCCGGGCCGGCTGCTGCTGTCACTGGCCCGGAGGCCCCGTCACCTGCTTTGGCCGGGTCTGCTTTGGCGCCAGGGTCGCCGACCAGCCCTGTTCCGGTCACCGGTGAGCCCGACTCGCCCTACTCGGTGCAGGCCTCACCAACATCCTCTGCTGCACCGACCTTGCTAGCAGAACCTGCTGTCATTCTTCGTCCTCGCACACGGAGCCAGTCTGGTGTCTTCTTACGGATGGGACGGTTTCGTGGCTTGCTGCGTGCATGGCTCACACTGCTGCCGATCCCACTTCAGAGCCTCATCATTTTCAGGCTGCACTGAGTATTCCTCATTGGCATGATGCAATGGAACAAGAGTTTCAGGCCCTCCAAAAGAATGATACTTGGCATCTTGTTCCTCCAGTGTCTGGCGTCAATGTCATTGATTCCAAGTGGGTTTTCAAAGTCAAGAGACATGCCGATGACTCCATTGAACGCTACAAGGCACGGTTAGTTGCCAAGGTCTTGAAACAGAGGTATGGTCTTGATTATGAAGACACTTTCAGTCCAGTCATCAAGCCTACTACCATTCAATTAATACTATCTCTTGCGGTTACTCGCGGATGGTTCCTTCGTCAGCTTGATGTGCAGAATGCTTTTCTACATGGCATTCTGGAGGAGGAGGTTTATATGCGTCAACCACCTGGTTTTGTTGATCTGACATGACCTCATCATCTCTGTCGTCTGGTTAAGGCACTATATGGACTCAAACAGGCTCCTTGTGCATGGCATGCTCGCCTTGGATCTGTTCTTCTGGCTCTTGGGTTTACTCCCCCACTGCTGATACGTCACTGTTTCTCCTCCAGCGCCCTGAGGTTACGATGTATCTCTTGGTTTATGTTGATGATATCATCCTCATCAGTTCCTCTACTGCTGCTGCTGATCGCCTTGTGATTGCTCTCCGTGATGATTTTGCTGTCAAAGATTTGGGTTCTCTTCACTTTTTCCTTGGTCTTGAGGTTTCATGGTCCTCTGCTGGTTTGACTCTCACTCAGAAAAAGTACTCCTTGGACTTGTTGCGTCGTGCTAGAATGCTCAAATGCAAACATGTTAACACTCCGATGTCTGCCACTGATTAGTTGTCTGCTCTTGATGGTGACTCTCTCTCTCGTCTGATGATGCTACTGAGTATCGCAGTCTCATTGGTGGTCTGCAATACCTTACTATTACCAGGCTTGATATCTCCTATGCAGTCAACCGTGTCTGCCAGTTTCTGCATGCACCCAGGACGTCTCACTGGTCAACTGTGAAGCGTATTTTGCGCCATGTCAATTTTACTGCCTCCTATCGTTTGCTTCTTCAGTCTGCACCGTCGTATGAGCTCTCAGCTTTCTCTGATGCAGATTGGGCTGGTAGTCCGGATGACAGGCGATCCACGGGGGGTTATGCGGTATTTCTGGGTCCTAACTTGATCGCCTGGAATGCTCGCAAGCAAGCAACAATGTCTCACAGTAGTACTGAGGCTGAGTACAAAGCTGTTGCTGATGCGACTGCTGAGATCATATGGGTACAGTCTCCGTTGAGAGAGTTGCGTGTTCCTCAAGCTCGTCCTCCGGTCCTATGGTGTGACAACATTGGTGCTACATATCTTTTTTCTAATCCGGTGTTTCATGCTAGGACAAAACACATTGAGGTGGATTAACACTTTGTTTGGGAACATGTTGCACACAAGCTACTCTGTATCAAGTTCATCTCATCAAAGGATCAACTTGCTGACATCTTCACGAACCCTCTTCCACAACCATAGTTTGTAGGATGTAGGCGCAATCTTAACTTGCTTTGTATTTCAGGACATAGTTAAGATTGAGGAAGGGTGTTAGACTGTATATACGTAGCCTCTGTATATACAGTAGATTGAGGAAGGGTGTTAGACTGTATATACGTAGCCTCTGTATATACACTGTATATACAGAGGCTACGTATATACAGTCTAACACCCTTCCTCAATCTTAACTATGTCCTGAAATACAAAGCAAGTTAAGATTGCGCCTACATCCTATACAGAGGCTACGTATATACAGTCTAACACCCTTCCTCAATCTTAACTATGTCCTGAAATACAAAGCAAGTTAAGATTGCGCCTACATCCTACAAACTATGGTTGTGGAAGAGGGTTCGTGAAGATGTCAGCAAGTTGATCCTTTGATGAGATGAACTTGATACAGAGTAGCTTGTGTGCAACATGTTCCTAAACAAAGTGTTAATCCACCTCAATGTGTTTTGTCCTAGCATGAAACACCGGATTAGAAGAAAGATATGTAGCACCAATGTTGTCACACCATAGGACCGGAGGACGAGCTTGAGGAACACGCAACTCTCTCAACGGAGATCGTACCCATATGATCTCAGCAGTCGCATCAGCAACAACTTTGTACTCAGCCTCAGTACTACTGTGAGACATTGTTGCTTGCTTGCGAGCATTCCAGGCGATCAAGTTAGGACCCATAAATACCGCATAACCCCCTGTGGATCGCCTGTCATCCGGACTACCAGCCCAATCTGCATCAGAGAAAGCTGAGAGCTCATACGACGGTGCAGACTGAAGAAGCAAACCATAGGAGGCAGTAAAATTGAAATAGCGCAAAATACGCTTCACAGTTGACCAGTGAGACGTCCTGGGTGCATGCAGAAACTGACAGACACGGTTGACTGCATAGGAGATATCAGGCCTGGTAATAGTAAGGTATTGCAGACCACCAATGAGACTGCGATACTCAGTAGCATCATCAGACGAGAGAGAGAGTCACCATCAAGAGCAGACAACTAATCAGTGGCAGACATCGGAGTGTTAACATGTTTGCATTTGAGCATTCTAGCACGACGCAACAAGTCCAAGGAGTACTTTTTCTGAGTGAGAGTCAAACCAGCAGAGGACCATGAAACCTCAAGACCAAGGAAAAAGTGAAGAGAACCTAAATCTTTGACAGCAAAATCATCACGGAGAGCAATCACAAGGCGATCAGCAGCAGCAGTAGAGGAACTGATGAGGATGATATCATCAACATAAACCAAGAGATACATCGTAACCTCAGGGCGCTGGAGGAGAAACAGTGACGTATCAGCAGTGGGGGGAGTAAACCCAAGAGCCAGAAGAACAGATCCAAGGCGAGCATGCCATGCACAAGGAGCCTGTTTGAGTCCATATAGTGCCTTAACCAGACGACAGAGATGATGAGGTCATGTCAGGTCAACAAAACCAGGTGGTTGACGCATATAAACCTCCTCCTCCAGAATGCCATGTAGAAAAGCATTCTGCACATCAAGCTGACGAAGGAACCATCCGCGAGTAACCGCAAGAGATAGTATTAATCGAATGGTAGTAGGCTTGATGACTGGACTGAAAGTGTCTTCATAATCAAGACCATACCTCTGTTTCAAGACCTTGGCAACTAACCGTGCCTTGTAGCGTTCAATGGAGTCATCAGCATGTCTCTTGACTTTGAAAACCCACTTGAAATCAATGACGTTGACGCCAGACACTGGAGGAACAAGATGCCAAGTATCATTCTTTTGGAGGGCCTGAAACTCTTGTTCCATTGCATCATGCCAATGAGGAATACCCAGTGCAGCCGGAAAATGACGAGGCTCTGCAGTGGGATCGGCAGCAGTGTGAGCCATGCACACAGCAAGCCACGAAACCGTCCCATCCGTACGCTCCTTCGGACAGAAGACACCAAACATCGCAGACGTATAGTTTTTGTTCCTATATCTGCAAGCATGTGATACGCACTAAAACATTTGGTCGACATGCACGTGTCACGGTCAAAGACGAAGTACCAAAAAGATCTGCATGTCGATCGACCCTACATGCGCTGCATATAGTCCACGTCACGGTCACGGTCAAGGTCAAAGATGATGGGACAAAGATCTGCGTGTTGACCCTGTATGCGTATATACGACGTAGATACATATTGCAGTGATGCTACACCTTCGGATTTCATTTCATTGTTACGGATAGGTTATTACCGAATGACGCGGCATCTGTTGGTTGGTTGTCACCAGGCCACCGAGCCCCATGCGGAATCCTCACTCCGTTTCAGAATATAAGATGCATCTGTTCTTAACCAGGCAAAACTTATAAATGTTTGACCAATATTAAGGAGCATTGATCTTCCCATAACTTGTCCATGCACGCAACGTGTCATGCTTGAACGATGTTGTTAATCGAGCATGCTAAGAGATTTGCTTTGCAAATGGAGTCATCATTTTGGTCAAGACTGTCAATACCATTCAACCGATTTAAGGAATCTAAAGAAGCATAAGTTACTAGTTAAATTAAGAGTTTAACCGTAAAAGCACAATACAAAAGTAGTAGGCAAATCTCAACGCAATTAGCATGTTGACAATTGTAAAATGATTTCATTAAAGGTGTTGATAAATCTTAGTTGAGTGTGTTTGGAAATTGTGTCAGTCGATTTCATTTGAGAGAGGGGCGAAGGCTCGAGCCTGAGACATGAGAGCATATAGGCTCGCCAATGAGGCCGAGCCGGAGCCGGTGATGACATAGATGGCCGTGAGGTCGCGGGCGGAGGCGAGCCGAAGATTTTTTTTACAAATGCTGGTGGGAGGCTTTTTGTTACTCTGCGTACTACAACGTACGGCAAACAATACATAGTACTTCCTCTGTAAACTAATATAAAAGCGTTTAGATCACTAAAAATAGTTATCTAAACGCTCTTATATTAGTTTACGGAGGGAGTACGTCTTTCTTCTTTCCTTCTAATGAAATTTCATCATGGGCCGTCTTATCGTGCAACAGTAGAGTGAAAACGCGTCACATGCATGCATGTATGTATAATGATGGGACACGAAAATGGCGGTCAGTCAAGCAACATGCATGCATGATACGGTTGGTGCCGGCCGATGGATCCACCCAGCAATTCACGTTGCAATTGCACTAGAATGCAAGTGGCTGGTGCCGATCCTGGTCAGGGTCAGAGGCAGGGAAAGGCAGCAGCTGGCTGGCTGGTACGGGTGATTTGTAAGGATGCGCCGCCCGTGAGCGCTCGGGTTTTGTTGGCTTCCCCGGCAGGAGGGTCACCACGACCGACGCCAGAGAGGTGAAAGGCAAAGACGTCTCGCAGCACCACCCATCTCGCCGCGCCGGCCTGGAAACTGCAAAGGTCACCTTCACCGGCATGGCGATGGCCATTCATGTGTTGGAAAAGATATGGGGTGAGTGTGATCATCTTCTTGTAGTTTATGCCGGCCACGGAGCGGAGTTTGTATGCACGCTTACAACGGAATTTATATACAGGGAAAGGAATATATAACAGGTATACTATACCTACATAACCCACATTTTTCAATCTGAATGATGGGCTCCTTGACAGAAATGATTACCGGCCCCTTCATAGCACCTTGCATAGTAAGCGATCATAACCTGCCCGAAGTGGTACTATTTGTCGGTGGCGGAGAGGAGATTGAGCTATATCTTTATATGAGTATGAAAGTAAAGTACTCTGCGTACGACTCTTGAGCGTATGATTCCCATACGGTATTCAATCCAGCGGATACCCCTTGCTTTTGCCTCATACTACATCAGAGGTTGCTATACAAGCGTATAGTATTAAAAACTACTCCCTCCGTCCCAAAATGTAAGACGTTTTTGAGACTTAGTCTAAGCCTCAAAAACGTCTTACATTTTGGGACAGAGGGAGTAGTTCATAGCGTAAAAGTCACAACTTGCACACATATGTCACCTAAAGTCGTTAGTTCCTCTTTTTTGCAAAAAAGAAAAAGAAAAAAAATCTATTGTATTGACGTTTGCAACAAACACCGATGCATCACGTTGCTCAGTTTGACGCTGTTCTTGACATATTGCAGCAAAGATTAAAAGGAAGGACATGCCAGGGTCTGAACCTAGGTACATTTTGTGTTTTATCTCTCCGATCTCACCGAATTTGACTGATGTAATCCTCCTGTGGTCTGTGCACTCCATTTTCTGGATGTTCATATCCTTGGATCCACGATCAGTGGAAATTAATCAGCGATACATGCAAAAAGAGTAACGAATTTGTGAAGTAATTAAGCCAATTTTCTACATAAATTGAAAGGGTAAATTTGGCTTTCCGGCCCTTCAATTGCTTGTTTGCATGCCTTCATATGCATTAAATTCAATGAATAACTGCATTTGGTATATCTTTAGTCTAGCAGGGCATAGTGTAGCATAGTTAGGATCTAGCTCAAGGGCTTATCTGACAGAAACTCCACCTTAGATCATACCCGAGTAAGAGCATCTCCAAAAGATGGTATACACGATCTTCTATACGGGATTTAGACTACGCCACAAGAAATTAATCAAGTAACTTTGTCATACATGCAGTGATCATGTTAGTATAATAAAACTAGTTAGGGCCTCTTTGATTCGCAGGATTTTTAAAACATGGGAATGGTAAAAAAGATGTTGGAGTGGCTGTTAGATTTCCTATGAAACATAGTAAAAAGGATTGCATAGGAAAAATTCCTATGGGATCCAATCCTATGAATTAAAGGACCAATGTATGAAAAATCCTGTGGATTTCAATCCTTCAAAAATCCTTTAGATTTCCCTTGAAGCAAATTAGCCCTTACAGTTTGGATGTTGAATGGAGTACTATATGTTAATAGTACAAAAATGGAGAAATATTGTTACCAGTACTAACTATCATGAAGTATATTTTCATATTGATTCATAAATCAAACAATATAAATTTTGGGTGTTGAATGGTGTTAGGAAAAAATGGAGAAATTTTGTTACTCCTAGTTAATATGGATCACATATATTTTGATTTGACATTTTAAACTTGGTAGTGCATCCAACAAGTGGGCCACATGTAAACATGGGCGACAAAATTCATCCCTGCCAGCCCATCTTCTTTCATGGCAAACTTTTCCCAAAATCTTCTAAATATGAACTATTTCTAAAAAAAGGGGGAAATGAATCACATCTTGGAACTTGCATTGGTACATACTAGCGATAAGCAATCCAGACTATTCAAAAAAAGAAGCTGATACCGTACTACATATACACTATCTTCTCCAGGACATGGGCCACGACCATTCAACATCCCATTGGACATACACTTGCATCAAACAAGCTTATTGTGCTTTTCGGACAAAAGGATGAAACCGGCATCAAATTCATTCATGAAATGAAATAAGCTTGTGTTGGAGTACCACGTAATGTACATAACAGATAAATGCTATTGGAAATCCGCAGCGACTAATGAATGAATATTCTGCAAATTACATTTCATCAAACAAATACAAGTGTTACACATGCTTAATCAAATTACTGTTCATTCACACACGCACACCCAATCGTATGTATCTCTTGTAGTACGACACAGCCAAACTAAGACAAATTAATCTCACCAAACCAGTGCATATAAATTAACACACGCAAGAAAAACTACTTAACAACCGACCGATATATTATTGCATGATGAAATCAAATTTGGAATGAACAACTAAAATAACGGATGCACTGACGATGCATGCATGCGCTGAGTGATGGACGATTTGCTGATGAATTAAGCGCACTGGAAGCCCTTGGGGGCGGTCTTGCCGCAGTAGTTGAGGAGGAGGCTGAGCTTGATGGGGATGTTGAGGACGATGCCGAGGACGTTGGCCTTGAGCGCGGTGCAGAGGCACACGGCGGCCTCAAGGTCGGCCAGGCCGCCGAGGAGGCTGCAGCACTTGTCGCCGCCGCCGCTGGGGGCGGTGCCGACGCCCGCGCTCACTAGGCCCAGCACGTTGGCGCAGGCGCCCAGCTTCAGTGTGTCCGTGGGGCAGTACCCCGTGCCGCCCGATGACGGCGGTGGCGGGCATGGCGTCGGGGTAGCAGGCGCTGGCGGGGGCGGGGACGGGGACGCCGGGGGAGGGGTGTGGTGCTTGCAGCTGTTGCACGCGTCGCCGGCCAGGAACGTGCTGGCCACCAGCAGCGCCAGCAGGCACGCCGCCGAGGTCCTGGACGCCATTGCTGCCGGCTAAGCTAGCTAGCTAGTGCTGGCGAGAGTGAGCTAGGAGGGTTTAGTAGGTCTAATGAAGGAAGCTAGCAAGGTGTGGGTGGTTTATATAGCCCGGCCGGAGACGGCGTGTATATGTGTATCACGCACGCATGTGATTTGGTTGGTGACGGCCGGTGTAGGGTACCCTGCGCTGCATGGGCCTTGCATGCATGCATGCATGCATGTGAAGAAGGGGGTCACACCACTCCTAGCTGGCACATTAAGAGCCCCGTTGGAACCTAGTGAAGGACAGGAATACGTGGCTCACATCGCATCGTCCATATGTGCACCGAAATCTCAAATATGTAGATACTCCCATGTGTACGTTTTGTGTCTTTACACATGCATGGGAGATAGCTCAAGCCATAACAGAAGTCAATTAGGTGCTCAGGAAAGTGTAAGCACGAGCTGTAATAACATGCATGCAGTGAAACGGTGAGCTGATCGTATGCAGAGTGGCACATATATGCATGTGTAGTAACAGTTGACCCCAGAGGGAAGTAAGCTTAGCAGAGTGCAACCACACCCTGATGAAGCTAATCAGAGCGGCCATACATGCATATGGGCCACTGATATGGGTGATAGATGAATGGGTATGGTTGTGGTTGTGGCCTTGTGGCCTTGTGCAAGCAACCAGCTGCAGTGCATCCTACACCATACGCAAACCAGCTAGCTAGCTTAATCCTCCGCATGATGTGCCTATGACTGGCTGGCTAGCTGACCCGGCCAGTTGGTAGTTTGTTACACAAGCCAAAGCCAAGCAGGTCTAGCCAGCTAGCTGCCGGTTGCAAGAGACCAAAGCCGTAGCCCTAGCTACAACCGGCCAAATCGCCCAACGCATCGGGCTCCATGGACCAGCTATACGTGTTTTTGTACGCACACGCAACGGGCGAGCAGGGATGGATGAGACCAAGGGCAAATCAATGGCGCTTTTGGTCTCATCATGCCCACAGCGACCACTTGCGTCGCGGCCTCGGCTAAGCTCCGAAACCAACCCATTGCCAGGGCACGTTACACAGCGACCCGCAGACGCCGGGCCAAACCGCGCACCCCGCCCCAGCTGACACCGTCGCCCGTATTATTGCCCCCGTCACGTCGTTTTCATTCAGAAACACCAGCAGCGCCGCCCCGTCTACAGCGATTACGCTTCACTTGACCTAGAATGTCTCTCCGTGCATGCAGCGCCGCCCGTGAGCTGTGAGTTATCGGCGGTGAAGATCGCCGCAGATCTATGAGATGATGAGGTTTGGCGTGTTGGCTTGCAAAAGCATCTATAACCGGACTTAGCAAATCCGTCCCCCTAGACGTCCGTGGACGCGCCCGGGCGGATTCACAGACAATGACCAATCTAGATATGAGGGGTGCGGCTGGGTTGAGATTTTGTGACCGATCACTATCAGGCTGTCCGCTCGGACTTATAGGGAGCGTTTCACGAGTCTGGTTATTGATGATCTAACAACAAGAGATGAAGGAAGAATCATCCATCAAGATGCAAGCTCCAGTAGTGGAAGAGCGGAAGATTTTCAATTTACCCAGAAACATGACCTGAACAGGCGAATTGGTCCGGTGATCCCTCTACGACCTGTCGCCGAGCTCCGACCTCAGGTCGTCACACGGGTACACCTTCCGCGTCTGCAAGGACCGATGTGCATGATAGGTTTAGTCCGCTAGTGAAAAAACAGCTACCGGAATTCAAAAGCTTCTGGAAGATTTTTCATCGCGACAAGTAGGTAAAACAAATTACAGAAAGTTCCGAGTTGACGTGCCAGCGAAAAAATGCCAATGGCTCAAAAATATCGATCGGATCATGCTGCGATTTTCGACGTCCCATCAACGCGGCATACCATGTTACCACTTGCATAGATGGAGGGAAAGTGTGCTAGTAACATCCAAATGATATGATCACAGTACCATGTGACCCTGCAGATGGATGAAAGAGACAAGTTGTACTCAAGTTTGCTTTGCAGTACAGCTTTGTATGCATACTGACCTTACAGGGAAGGTATGTTTTAACAAAATCGGTGTCCTCAGAGTTTTACACAAGTGATATTTGTAGATCCCCAATGCAGTTATGCATTTGGAAGGCCTAGACTACTAAAAGAGTTCAACTGCACAACACACGTTTCCTGTTTCGTGCATGCTTGTAACAGAAATCCGCAAAAGATATTAGCTGCACCGTGGCAGTGAGCACACTAGCTTGAGCAGTTTCATTTGTAGCCCCGAATCCTAGTAAAAATATTTCATGCCCATGGTAGACCACTCATTCCGAAATACTGGACAGTAGCATGATACTAGCTAGTTGTATGGCCATGATCCCAGTACACCTTTTCTATGATGAGAATTCATGGCTCCATGCAAATACTAAAAGGGAACGGTTACTGTAATACTGGATGTTTGACCATATATACTTGCTCAGCCTTGTGCGCAAGGAAAATCACATTTGTTTTTCAAATGTGTCACTAAAATATAAAATGTGCACATTCACAAACAAGTGCAACATCAAAAAAGTTTGAGATGTTGGTTCAGGCATAAGTACTTCCTGATTCGGCCTCAAAGGAAACAGTGTAATAGAATGCAGAAGAACACCTCACCGCATCAACTGTATCTGTTAGGTGGAGCTGCTCTCTCTTGAGCAAACCTTCTAGTCAACCTTCCTAGAGGCAATAGTTCATCAAATTAGAGACGTTCCATATACCTCCCATCGAATCATCAGTGAACGAATACTAGAAGTCTAGAAGGCCGCCAAAGTGGCAGTGCCTAACCAACACCCCACTCGCAGCTCAGGCAACATGAACAAGCAAAAGACAAGTTGTAAACTTGTACTCCCTCCGTTCCGATTTACTCGCCGTGGTTCTAGTTCAAATTTAAACTAAAATCACGACGAGTAAATCGGAACGCATGGAGTAGTACGCAATTTGATGGCAGCATGGGTTGAAACTACACGATGGCCGTTCATAGCGTGCTTTTGATAGAAAATAGCATGTACTGTATGAGGTAAGGCACATTCTAGAGTTGATTAGTTGGACCTAGAGGACATCCTTGATCATTAACAAGTACTCCCTCCGTTCAAAAATATTTGTCATCAAAATAAACAAAAAGATATGTATCTAGAACTAAAATACATCTAGATACATTTTCTTTTATCCATTTTAATCACAAGTATTTCCGGATGAAGGGAGTATATTTTTCAGTTACCTACGTAGACATCACCATCATCCTTCCTACAGGTCAACATTTACCACACCGCTCCAGAAGAATGAATTACATTCCTAGCCAAAGTGCCAACGTAAGAGCATCTACAACCGGGCGCCCTATATCCGTCTCAAACGTCCGGGTAGGCTGTCCGGTCACAAAAAACCGACCCAACCGGACCTTTCAGATGGGCCTCAAATGCCCGGGCTGACTGGCACCCCTCATATCTGTCCCAAATGTAGGGCGGATATGAGGCGGCATGGGCACGCCCGGGCTTGTCCGCCACATCAGCCCGGCCCATCGCTGGTCCACTCCGACCCCACAAAAACCCCGTCCGACACAAATCCTAGCTCACCGCGCTCCACTCCGCTCCCCTCCCCGGCGCTCCCATTTTCCCAATCCGCCAAATCCCTACCACCGGCGAGCATGTCCAGCACCGACAGCCACTCCGACGGCAGCTCCGGAGACAAGGAGCTGGTGCTCCATATCGCACTTGAGCGCTCGTGGGTCGATATAGGCGGCAGCTCCGGCTCCGGTACGATGCCACCTGTCGCCCGTTGTGGCAGCGCCATTGCTGGCGCCGGCCTTTCCCGCCCCGCGTGCGGATCTGCGAGGCATGTCCAATCTACTCCTCCCGCCCGACGGTCTCCCCCACCTCCGACCGCTTCTCCGTGCGGGCAGCACTGGGTTCTAGTGCATGCTCAGCCGACATCGCGGATTCGTTCTCCGGAGTCGGAGGCACAAGCTGCCAGCCGCGAGAGGCAGAGGACAAGGGAGATGATGGGCGGGTCCAACGGGTCTGCGCAGTCCGCCTGCCGTCGTCGGGTGCCCAACAAGGAGGACCATCTCTTCGAGTGGGCGTGCTGCCTTTCATTGATTGAGGCAGAGACGAAAACCCGGTGGCTCCGATGGCTCCACGCTAAGCAGCTCTGGCTTACATAGAGTCCTCTGGCCCCTCATGAATGCCCATTACCCAAGGGTTCGATGGAGAAGTAAAGGGCCGAGCATTACTGGTAACGTCTGCATTTGGTGCTCTTTACGGTGATGAACTGATCGTCCGACGGTTGCCATCCCAGGGTGACTCTATGTCTTCTTCCTTCTAGTGGTGCTTGAAACTCTGAGTGAAACAGGGACAGTCGAGTGATGGGGAAACTTTCGAGTGGATCCTGTGTTCGAGTGACTTGTATGTTGCGGTCATTCCAGTCGGTGTCTCCTTTCTAACTTTGTAGGTCTTGACTTCCTGTATATAATGCCTTTGGGTAGGGTATGTAGGTCAGACATGTGACCCTACCCTGGCTACATGTCGTCATCATTAGCCCCCGAATGGATCGGGGTTTGAATGAAAGGATTGGTGCGGGTTCTGGCTAGACTCGGTGCTTCGGATGCGCTTCAGAGTCCTGCAGACACCTGCGGTGCTTTAATTCTTTATCAATCGCCTCGGCCGATTCTGGCTTGATATGTGACCATGTGATCCCGAGTGTCGGGTCGGACCCAAGTGATCAAGGCGATCTTTCGACGCAAACGATCGTTCTATCACGCCCGGATTCTACGGGATTCAAATTTTTGGAGAAGCATGATGATCGGCAACGGCACGGTAAGTGGGGCAAGTGGGGAGGGACTCCTCAATTTTTGCTCCACCTTTTTCGCCACGTACTACGTAGTCTTTGCTCAATAGGATGCGCCAGGATCTCGCGGGCCCAGTTGTCAATGACTTGGATGTGAAGTTATAAGAGGCGACGTGACCGAAGAGCGCGCAAAACAGTGCTCTCCTTTTTCCCCCTTCCGCTCGCCTCTCCTCCTCTTCCACCGCTGCGCTGCTCGACGCTGACGACCACCATGGAGATGGCGAAGGACAAGACAGCGAAGCTGGAGCGCGCCAAGAAGGCGGTCAAGGGGAAGAAGGCTTCGAGCTCCCGGGCCGCGCTGCCACCAGGCTGGATCCAGGGCGACTGGCTACCGTCGACGGTCACGGTGGAGGACCTAGACAGGCTCACCGCCGACGGCCTGTTGGTCCCGGATCTTGGAGGCCACCAGAGGGAGAGGTCGAGCCTGCGCCGTGCCCCAGCGAGCGGGTCCTCCTCCTCACTCGTGTGGAAAGAGGTTTCTCCTTGCCTCCTCATCTGTTTTTTCGAGGATTTCTGAATTTCTTCGACGCACAAATCCACCACTTTCCCTCAAATGCCATATCGTATCTTGCCGCCTTCGTCTCGATGTGTCAAAAATTCTTGGGTTGTCATCCCCACTAGGGGTTGTTCAAACATATCTTCACTTGCCGGTCCCAGTCGGCCAAGAGAGCAAATCTGAGTGATGAGAGGACCCATGTGATCCAGATGTGTGGGGGCTTAGGTGTCCAGATGTGAGGTAGGAGTGCGTTCCCTGCAATAACTTTTCCTGAGTCTGTTCGGGGCTTGCAGTCGACCTAGTTTTACTATAACAACATTCCATCCCCTGGCTCGTCGACTGGTCTTCCCCCCTTCTCGTTGGCAAGGCTCAATTCTCCCTATTCGCTGATTATGGCCGAGGAGGAGAAAACCGAAGTGGGAATCTTGGTAGACATTGTAGTCGAGTGATGTCTGCTAGAACTACATCGGTATTTCCCCAAAGAGGAAGGGATGATGCAGCACAACAACGGTAGGTATTTCCCTCACTATGAGACCAAGGTTATTGAACCAGTAAGAGAACCACACAACACCACATAAACAACTCCTGCACACAAAGAACAAATACTTGCAACCCGATGTAAGAGAGGGGTTGTCAATCCCTCACGGGTAAAAAGATAGATAAAACCGTAGTAGATTTGATAAATAGATCTTGCGGGAACGCGAGATAAAATAAATTACTAAAAATTGCAGAAAGGTATTTTTGTATTTTTGGATTAATCGATCTAAAAATAAAAGCAAAAGAAAATAAATTTCAAAGGAAAATATAATAAAGAAGAGACCCAGGGGTCGTACGTTTCAATAGTGGCTTTTCTCGAGAAAAATAAAAAATGTGGATAAACAAATTACTGTTGGGCAATTGATAGAACTTCAAATACTCATGACGATATCCAGGCAATGATCATTATATAGGCATCACATCCAAGATTAGTAGACTGACTCCTGCCTGCATCTACATTACTCCCACATCGACCGCTATCCGGCATGCATCTAGTGTATTAAGTTCATGGAAAAACGGAGTAATGCAATAAGAACGATGACATGATGTAGACAAGATCTATTTATGTAGAAATAGACCCCATCTTGTTATCCTTAATAGCAACGATATATACGTGTCGATTCCCCTTCTGTCATTGGGATCAAGCACCGTAAGATCGAACCCATCACAAAGCACCTCTTCCCATTGCAAGATAAATAGATTAAGTTGGCCAAACAAAAACCAGATATCGGTGAAGAAATACGAGGCTATAAGCAATCATGCATATAAGAAATCAAAGAAGACTCAAATAACTTTCATGGATAAAAACATAGATCTGATCATAAACACAAAGTTCATCGCATCCCAACAAACACACCGCAAAAAGAGTTACATCATATGGATCTCCAAGAGACCATTATATTGAGAAGCAAGAGAGAGAGAGAGAGAAAGAGAGAGAGAGAGAGAGAGAGAGAGAGAGAGAGAGAGGAAGCCATCAAGCTACTAACTACGGACCCGTAGGTCTAGAATGAACTACTCACGCTCACGCATCATCGAAGAGGCACCAATGAGGATGATGAACCCCTCCATGATGGTGTTTAGGTTGGATATGGTGGTTCTGGAACTTGCGGTGGCTAGAATTGAATTTCGTTGGCTTCCCTAGGTTTTCTGGAATATTGGGGTATTTATAGAGCAAAGAGGTGGTGCGGGAGGCCACCAAGGTGGGCATAACCCACCTAGGCATGCCTGGGCCCCTAGGCGTGCCGTGGTGGGTTGTGGCCCCCTCGGGGCACCTCTCTGGTACTTCTTCGGCCCATCTTGTGTCTTTTGGTCCAGAAAAAATCCACAAAAAGTTTCGCTGCATTTGGACTCCGCTTGGTATTGATTGCATGCGATGAAAACAGCAACTCGCACTAGGCATTATGTCAATAGGTTAGTGCCAAAAATGATTGTAAAACATCCCAGAATGATAATATAACAACATGGAACAATCAAAAAATATAGATACATTGGAGACGTATCAACATCCCCAAGCTTAATTCCTGCTCGTCCTCGAGTATTTAAATGATAAAAACAGAATTTTTGATGTGGAATGCTGCCTAACATGTTCATCAGATATTCTTTTCTTTGTAGTTAAATGATAAAAACAGACTTTTATATGATTCAAAGCAATAGTCTACTTTTGACATGAAGACTTTAATACTCAAGCATATCAACAAGCAACCATGTCTTTCAAAATATCAACGCTAAAGCAAGTTATCCCTAGCCTAGTATGCTCAATCATTGACCCATTCATGAAACACACTCGAATACTAGCTATACCCAATGCTCAAGTACAATCATAGGGCCCCTTAGTTGGTGCTTTATAAAGAGAAGATGGAGACTCAAGTAAAAAAATTTGCATAAAGTAAAAGAAAGGCCCTTCACGAAGGGAAGTAGCTATTTATAGAGCTGCGAGAGCTTAAAGCAAAAATTGAGAGATAAAACATTTTGGGAGGCATACTTTTCCCACCAACGAAAACGACTTAGAGCTCCCAACACTTTCCATGCTAGATACATCATAGGCAGCTCCCAAACAAAAAATAAAGTTTATTCCTTTCTCCATCATACTTTCACTTTCCATGGCTAACCGTATCCACGGGTGCCCTCCATACGAACACTTTCCTAGGAATTTATTATTTGACAACATAAAGTAAATTCATTTTTCATTTCGGGACTATGCATCCCTAATACCTTTGTCGTACTCTCGTGCAATGACAAGTGAATAAACACTCATCATGAGAATAACACATCTACCATGGAAATATCGGCCACCCCTCACCGCCCCGAGCGGTACGAGCACACAAAAGAGAAATTTATTTTGAAAATTAGACATGGCACATACAAATTTGCTTAGAACGGCACGGAAATACCGCATATACGTAGGTATAGTGGACTCATATGGCAAAACTGGTTTAAAGGGTTTTGGATGCACAAGTAGTGATCATACTTAGTGCAAATGAAGGCCAGCAAAAAGATTGAGAAGTGTCCAACCAAGAAACGAAAAATCTCATAAGCGAGCATTAAGCATAATTAACACCGAATAATGCACCACAAGTAGGATGTAATTTCATTGCATAACTATTGACTTTCGTGCTTGCATAGGAAATCATAAACCTTAACACCACTATACTTACTAAAGTATAATTACTCATCAACATGACTCACATATCATATCGTCATATCTCAAAGCCATTACAAAGAACCAAGTTTATTTTGTCCAATGATCTTCATGAATGTTTTTATTATATCCTCCTTGGATATCTATCACTTTGGGACTAGTTTCATATGTTGCTTTTAATAAGCTCAAACAAATGCAAGTGAAGAACATGAGCATAATATTTCTTTCTCTCAAAATAACTTAAGTGAAGCAAGAGTGAATTTCTTAAAAAAATTACTAACTCCAAATAAATCTAAGTGAAGCATGAGAGCATTTCTTAAAAAATAACAAAGCAAACCGTGATCAAAAAGATATAAGTGAAGCACTAGAGCCATTCCATGGCTCTAAAAATTTAAGTGAAGCATAGGAGCAAGCATAGCATAATTTTTAGCTCTCTCAAAAAGGTGTGTCCAGCAAGGATTCAAGACTTAAAATAAAAAGCAAAACATGGAAAGACTCATATCATACAAGACGCTCCAAGCAAAATTCATAATATGTGACGAATAAAAATATAGCTCCAAGTAAAATACCGATGATCGTTAGAAGAAAGAGGGGATGCCACACGGGGGCATCCCCAAGCTTACTTGCTTGATACTTCTTGAATATTATCTTGGGGTGCCTCGGGCATCCCCAAGCTTAGCCTTTTGCTAATCCTTATTCCTTCATCCATCATAATATCACCCAAAACTTGAAAACTTCAATCACACAAAACTCTACAAAACCTTCGTGAGATCCGTTAGTACAAGAAAGAAAACCACTACTACAAGTATTGTTGCAAACCCATTCATATTTTATTTTTGCATTTTATCTACTGTATTCCAACTTTTGTATGGAAAACACTCTTCAAAGAAAACCATAGAATCATCAAAACAAGCACACAATGCAAAGAAAACATAATCTGTCAAAAACATAACAGTTTGTAGAACTCTGGATATTTCGAGTACTTCTGTAACTCCAAAAATTCTGAAAAAGTAGGAAAACATGGTTGTATATTAATCTTCTGCAAAAAGAACCAACTCAAAAGCACTCTTCTATTAAAAATGGGAATTATTTTTGTGAGCGCAAAAGTTTCTGTTTTTCAGCAAGATCAAATCAACTCTCACCCAAATCATCCTAAAGGGCCTACTTGGTACAAACACTAATTTAAACCACGAAAACACATCTAATCAGAGGCATAATTGGGTATTTTATTGAAAACAGCAAGAAAACCAAAAAGCAAAAAGATACAAGTTGGGTTGCCTCCCAACGAGCGCTTTCGTTTTACGCCCCTAGCTAGGCATAATGCAAAGGATCTAAGTGTTGTCATTTTTAGTTCTAGATCCATACGATGCCCTCATGATTGATTCATATGGTGGCCTAATTCTTGTTCTAGGGAAGTGTTCCATACCATTCCTTAGTGGAAATTGAAATTTAATATTGCCTTCTTTCATATCAATCACGACACCAATAGTACGTAAAAACGGTCTAGCGAGTATAATTAGACAAGACGGATTGCAATCAATATCAAGAACAATAAAATCTATGGGCACGTAATTCCAATTTGCAAGAATAATAACATCATTAATTCTTCCCATAGGCTTTTTAATTGTAGAGTCTGCCAACTACAAATTTAAAGAGCATTCTTCAATATCGGTAAGACCAAGCCCATCACATAAAGATTTTGGAATTCTAGAAACACTAGTACCCAGGTCACATAAAGCAAAACACTCATAATACTTAATCTTGACTTTGATGGTAGGTTCCCATTCATTAGAGTAAATAGCATAAAACTACTACTTTACAGGCTAGGGTTCCTAAATACTACCGGTTTTTATTTTTTCTTAGATAACTACCAAGTGGGTGGTCGGCTGTTTCAAAAAACCCAAAATCTTCGTTGTTAAAAAGTTAAACAGGTTTATGAAAGGTTGGGCCCACACCTAAACGATCCGTCTATTTGACCATTTGTTTGACCGTTAACTGACACGTGGGTCCCACATGTCAGTGTCTGTAAACTTTTCAAGAATGCCATCAGGTCCCTGCAAAATTTTCAAAATGCAATCAGGTCCCTCCCGTGGCCATGCGCCAGCAGCCGACGTGAGGGTCGCCGGCCAGCAGCCATGGCACCACCATGGAGCTCCCTTCCATCGCGGGCAGCGTGTGGAGCTCCCTTCTGTTGCGACAGGAATAGTGCCGGCGACCAGGTTGCGGGCCAGGCGGAAGGAGGCTGCTCGGCCACAACATTCCTCGGCGCGAAAGGCGGGGCTTCTCCAGGCGGCCGACGGGCTGGGCCTAGGCGGAGTTCCTTGCCGGCCGCTTCCGCTTCTCCTGGGCACGGCGCGTGGCTCGCGGCAGCCTGTGCTCCTGGGCGCGGCGGCCCATGCCCCTGGGTGCGGTGGCTTGCAGCAGCGTTTGCTCCTGGGGCCGGCTCGCGGCGGCCGGCCCTTGCTCCTGGCCGTGGGGCGTGGTAGGGGTGGCCGTCAGTCAGTGGTGGATGCTAGAGCTCGGGCCTTTGCAAGGAGGAGGAGACGGGAAAGAAAGAGACACAAGGAGAGAAGAAATGGTAGGAGGAAGAAGAGACATCTTACATGTGGGTCCTACAATAAGTTAACGGTCAAACAAAACGGTCAACTAACGGATTGTTTAGGAGTGGGCCCGACCTGTCATAAATCGGCTTAAAATGTTAGCAACGTGGGATTTCGGTTTTTGAAACAACCGACCACCCACTTGGTAGTTATCTGAGAAAAATTAAAAACTGGCAATTTTTTGGAACCCTAGCCTGTAAAGTAGTAGTTTTATGCTATTTACTCCATTCATCATGTAATTTTCTAGGAATTGAAACTTCTAATTCCAACTTTTCTTCAAAATCTTTCATCATGGCATCAACAATATGTTTAGTAAAAGAGTTTTGTTCATAAGCATGGGGTGAATTTATCATGGATTGCAACAAAGAAATACAATTCACCAAAGGGCAACTATCATAATTAAAGTCTTTGTGAAACAAAAGAGTGGATACATTACTAGTTAAAGTTTTGATCTCTTCAAACCCACTTTTATCAGTTTTCTCAACAAGATTTTCACCCTCCGAATTATCAGGATGCCTTCTAGCTAAAGTTGACTCTTCTCCAGTCCATTTTTCATCAATCTTAATTTTACTAAACAAAGAAGCAATAAAAGAAACACCAATCATTTAAGATCTTCATCACTTTTATGAAAGCAATCACTAGAAAACGCTTTTTCTAAAAATTCTCTTTTAGCTCTAAGCATAGCGGTTTTTTTCTTACTTTAATCCATAGAAACATAAAGATCTTTAATTGATTCTTCAACCTTAGGAACAAAAAATTGCATCTTGAGAATTTCTACATCGTGAGAAATTCTATCAATACTTCTAGACATATCATCAACTTTATTCACCTTTTCTTCTATCGTAGCATTGAAAACTTTTTGAGTATTGATAAATTCTTTAATATTATTCTCAAGATCAGAGGTGTTCCTATTATTATTATAAGAAGGATTAGCATAATTATTAGAGGAATTATTGGAAAAGGCCTAGGATTAAAATTACCTCTATAAGCATTGCTATTGAAATTGTTTCGCGAGATAAAATTCACATCTATGGCATCACTATTTTGCTCAATCAAAGTAGACAAAGGAACACCATTAAAATCAAAAGGAGCATTTTTATTAACAACCAACTTCATAAGAGTATCAACTTTTTTACTCAAAGAATTTATTTCTTCTACCGAATTGACATTTTTACTAGTAGGAGCTCTTCCGGTATGCCATTGTGAATAATTTGACATAATATTGTCAAGTAATTTAGTAGCTTCACCCAAAGTAATTTCCATAAAAGTACCCCCGTGGCAGAATCTAAAAGATTACGAGAAACAAAATTCAATCCCGCATAAAAAATTTGTATGATCATCCAAAGATTTAACCCATGAGTTGGGCAATTCCTTAGCATCAATTTCATCCTCTCCCAAGATTGTGCAGCACGCTCATGTTCAAGCTGCTTGAAATTCATGATCTGGGTTCTAAGGGAAATGATTTTTGCGGGCGGAAAATACTTACTAATAAAAGCATCCTTGCACTTATTCCAAGAATCGATACTATTGTGAGGCAAAGAAGAAAACTAATTTTTTGTGTGATTTCGCAAAACAAATGGAAATAATTTCAACTTCACAACATCATTGTCCACATCTTTTTTCTTTTTCATATCGCATAATTCCACGAATGTGTTAAGATGGGAGGCGGCATCCTCATTAGGACTACCGAAAAATTGATCTTTCATAACAAGATTCAACAAAGCAGTATTAATATCACAAGACTCTGCATTAGTGGCAGGAGAAGCAATCGGGGTGCTAATAAAATCATTGCTGTTGGTATTTGAGAAATCCCACAACTTGGTGTTCTCTTGAGTCACGGTGACTACACAACAAGATTGCACTCAAAAACAGATCTGACGAGAAAACGGCGAACGAAAAAGAGGGCGAATAAAACAGCAAATTTTTGTGAAGTGGGGGAGAGGAAAATGAGAGGTAAATGGCAAATAATGTAAATTGCAAGCAGATGAGATTTGTGATTAGGAACCTGGTTCATGTTGATGATGTCTCCCCGGCAACAGCGCCAGAAATTCCTTTTGATGTCTCCTAGAACTACGTCGGTATTTCCCCAAAGAGGAAGGGATGATGCAGCACAACAACGGTAGGTATTTCCCTCAGTGATGAGACCAAGGTTATCAAACCAATAGCAAGGCAGTGAGGAACAGCAAGATAAACAAGAAGAAATCAGGTGAGGTAACTTCGGTGCTGGGCAAGAGAGGTGGCCGTGAGAATGCTGGGTCAGTGGATGCAGAGGCTACAGGCCAAGATGATGGAGCGGACAAGAGCAAGAAAGTGTGTGCTGCAGGCATGGGTGAGGATGGGAAGAAGGACGACAAGGAAGCTACCGGGCCTGGGGCTCCCGGTCCACTGGTGGGCGCTAAGGATGGCGCCCGCCAGGGGCCATGACGATCTTGGCTTGGAACTGTCGAGGCCTCGGGCAACCTCGCACAGTTCAGGAACTCGTGTGCCTAGTGCACACCTACAAGCCCAAGCTCGTCTTCCTCTCTGAAACCCGACAAAATAATAAATACGTTAGGAATCTAAAATGGAGGCTCGGCCTTCATCACTGTATCGTGCAACCTAGCACTGGAAAAGGTGTTGGCGTTGCCCTCTTTTATGATGAGAGTGTGGAAATAAAGAAGATTGCCGTGGGGGCGAGATATATCGATGTGTTGATCCGTTTGAACCCTCAAGGCCTCCAATGGAGAGGGACCTTTGTGTACGGGGAACCAAAAGCACACGAGCGACATCATATGTGGACTCTGCTTAGGAGGATCAAGGATAGTGGTAACCTTCCCTGGATGATGATGGGAGACTTTAATGAAACCATGTGGCAATCTGAGCACTTCTCATCCTCAAAGAGATCCGAGAAAAACATGGAAAATTTTCGTAAAGTTTTATCTGACTGTAATATGTTTGATATGGGTTTTAAAGGACCGGCGTGGACTTACAGCAATAAGCAACAGGGCAGTGCTAATGTTAGAGCGCGTTTGGATAGATGCGTGGCCTCCCCGGAGTGGTCGGATTATTTTAAACATGCCACTGTCCAGCATATTTGTTCGTCAAGGTCTGATCACCTACCTGTATTGTTGAAAGTGGGCAGCAGGAAGGAATGGAGAGCAGTGGGACCAAATGTGTGCACCTCCTTCAGGTACGAGCAGATGTGGGAGAGAGTGGAGAGCCTTCAGACAACCATTGCTGCAACTTGGAGAGAGAACGGACCGGCTGACAACCTGCAGAAAGTGTGCTCAAAATTGAAACAGATGCAGACGGACCTGCGTAGCTGGGCTGCTAGAGATTTTGGCTCGGTCATTAAAAAAACAGCAGAGATTAGGGCGAGACTAAATAGGATCTGGAGCTTTCCACTCAACCCTGAGAAACAAATCAAAGCTGACCATTTGGCTAGGGAGCTGGATGAACTGCTGTTGAGGGAGGAGCTCATGTGGAGACAACGCTCTCGCGCCACGTATCTGAGAGAGGGTGACAGGAATACTAAGTGGTTCCAACAGAAGGCAACTTGGCGAAGAAAGAAAAATACCATTGAAAGACTAAAAGATGAATCAGGAAGATGGGTCGAGGACAACAAGGGCATTCATGAAATGACAAACTATTTCTTCAAAAAGCTTTATGAGAAAGATAAATCGGTCGATCCAAAGGTTGTTCTGGACCTGATTGGGAACCGGGTGAATAATGATATGAACGACTTGTTGACTAAACCTTACTCAGAGTTGGAAATAAGTGATGCTCTGTTCCAAATTGGTCCTTTGAAAGCACCAGGCCCCGATGGCTTTCCGGCACGGTTCTTTCAAAGAAACTGGGGGGAAATTAAAGGCGACGTTGTCAGAGGGGTTCTCGAGTTCTTTGAAAATGGGATCCTACCGAAAGGAATCAACGACACAGTGATTGTCCTTATCCCTAAAGGAAAAGATGCGTAGTTGCTAAAGGATTTCAGACCCATAGGATTATGCAATGTCATTTATAAAGTGATATCAAAGTGCCTCGTCAACCGGTTACGGCCCATGCTGGATGAAATCATTTCTGAGACACAAAGTGCCTTCATTCCGGGTAGAATGATCACGGACAACGCCATTATTGCGTTCGAATGCTTCCACAAAATCCAACACAGTAAGAATATCAGAGACAATTTCTGCGCGTACAAGGTGGACCTAGCCAAGGCTTATGACAGAGTGGACTGGGATTTTCTAGAGGGTGTGCTCCGAAAATTTGGTTTTTGTAGGAAATGGACAGACTGGGTGATGCAGTGCGTCTGGTCTGTACGATACTCGGTGCGGTTAAATGGGCACCTGCTTGACCCGTTTGTCCCATCACGAGGCCTACAGCAAGGAGACCCTCTGAGCCCATATTTGTTCTTATTCGTGGCGGACGGCCCAGTACACCTACTGAAGAAGGAGATAGTGGAGAAAAACTTGACACCCATAAAGATTGCAAGGAATAGTCTGGGCATTTCAAACCTCCTCTTTGTAGATGATAGCCTGATTTTCTTCAAGGCCACGACAGAGCAAGCAGAGACCGTTAAAAAAGTCCTTGCCATCTTCCAGGAGTGCACGGGCCAACTCCTAAGTGAGAGCAAATGCTCTCTTCTTTTCAGTGAAGCATGCCCGGCTGTGACAAGAGAGGGTATAAAAGGTATTCTTGGGGTGCAAGTAGACACTTTTGAAAGCAAGTACCTTGGATTACCAACCCCGGAGGGGAGAATGAAGGATGATCAGTTCCAACCGATTTTGGATAGGTTTGGAAAGAGATGCAATGATTGGTCGGAAAAATTTATGTCTTATGCGGCAAAAGAGGTTCACGTCAAGTCAGTGGTCCAGGGGCTCCCAACCTTCGTCATGAGTGTTTTCATGCTATCCAAAGGCTTCTGCGAGAAGTACGAAAGGATGATTAGAGATTTTTGGTGGGGGGATGAAGAGGAACATAGGAAGGTTCATTGGATGTCTTGGGATCGCATGATAAAACCTAAGAGAGCGGGCGGCATTGGATTTAGAGACATGCACCTCTTCAACCAGGCTCTTCTTGCTAAACAAGGCTGGAGATTAATCCAAAACCCGGAGAGCCTATGTGCAAGGGTGCTCAAGTCTAAGTATTACCCCAACGGAAATATCCTAGACACTGTCTTTGCATCGGATGCATCGCCTGTTTGGAGAGGCATCGAGTTTGGACTGCAGCTTCTGAAAAAGGGGATAATATGGAGAGTGGGTGACGGGAAAAACATCCAAATCCAGCGCGACCAATGGCTACCAAGGAGGGAAGGCCTCATGACAGCGGCATTCATCCGGAGGTCTAGGCTTCGTTGGGTGAATCAGCTCATGCTCCCGGACAGGAAAGAGTGGAATGAAGATCTAATACGACAAATCTTCTACCCTTTTGATGCAGATGTGATCTGCAAGATCCCTATCCCAAACTCTGATGCAGAAGACCGCCTTGTGTGGCACTATGAAAACAATGGCATCTTCTCTGTTAAGAGTGCTTACAAGCTGGCTGCAAATCTTGCCCAATCAGGCCATGCCCCGTCCAGCTCAGCAAGGGGAGCCAATGATCGCAGCATGTGGGACTTAATATGGAAATCAAATGTGGCCGGAAAAGTTGAGATATTCGGATGGAGAGTGGCGACTAAAACTCTAGCCACTAAGGAAAATAAGTTTAAACGAACACTGGAAACGGATGCAACCTGTTGTATCTGTGGCCAAGGTGATGAAAACGAGTACCATGCAGTCGTCACGTGCACGAAAAGCAGAGGGCTGAGATCGGAAATGCGCGAGGTTTGGTATCTGCCGCCGGAGAGGAAATTTCGGTACACGGGAGATAACTGGCTGCAGGTGCTACTGGATTCAGAGAATGAGGACACCCGGGCAAAAATCCTGCTGCTTTTCTGGCGTTGTTGGCACCTCCGCGAAGACTGTATACGCAATGATGGAAGACAGACAATTAGGTCTTCTGTGCAGTTTCTTGAGCAGTATGAGGAGGAGTTCAGAATGGCTGGATACACTGCTGCTGTCCTATTGGACGGAAAAACTACCACTGGCAGGCCTGCCCCTGAGCCGAGTCTCGCCTCCCCGTCAGACATGCTTTGGACCCCCCCTCTCCGAGGTACAGTCAAACTAAATACAGACGCGTCCTTTGTGGCTGAGACAGGAGGGGGCGCCGCAGGAGCAGTCGCAAGAGACCACTAGGGCAATGCCGTTTTTTCTGTATGCAGAAAACTGCCGCACAACAACAACGTGGAAGAGGCTGAGGCAAGAGCGGCCCTGATCGGTCTGCAGGAACTGACTAGGGTGCACACCGGCCAAGTGGTACTGGAGATGGATAACCAGTTGATTGTGAAAGAGGTGGAGTCGCAGTACCCCACGCGGTCTGCCTGCTATGGCCTAATCATGGACATCAAGCAGGCCATGGGCACTTTCCCTGCATGCAAGATCGGCTACGTGATGCGCTGCAAGAATGCACTGGCACATGGATTAGCTGCACTAAACAGGAGTGATGGAGATCAAATGTTAAATGCAGATGTGCCTGATAGCCTCCGATCTTTGATGATGTCTGAATGTAATAGGCCCTCCGAGTAGCTTTGCTACTTGAGATTCTAAAAAAAAAGGTTATCAAACCAATAGGAGAACCACCCAACACCACGTAAATAGCTCCTGTACACAAAGAACAAATACTTGCAAGCCGACGTAAGAGAGGGGTTGTCAATCCCTCGGAGGTAAAAAGATAGATAAAACTATAGTACATTGGATAAATAGATCTCGCGGGAACGCGAGGTAAAATAAATTACTAAAAATTGCAGCAAGGTATTTTTGTATTTTTGGATTAATAGATCAGAAAATAAAAGCAAATGAAAATAGATCTCGAAGGCAAATATAATAAAGAAGAGACCCAGGGGGGCGTAGGTTTCACTAGTGGCTTCCGTCGAGAAAAATAGCAAACGGTGGATAAACAAATTACTGTTGGATATTTGATAGAACTTCAAATAATAATGACAATATCCAAGCAATGATCATTATATAGGCATCACGTCCAAGATTAGTAGACAGACTCCTGCTTGCATCTACTACTATTACTCGACACATCGACCGTTATCCAGCATGCATCTAGTGTATTAAGTTCATGGAAAAATGGAGTAATGCAATAAGAATGATCACATGATGTAGACAAGATCTATTTATGTAGAAATAGACCCCATCTTGTTATCCTTAATAACGTCGGGTCCCCTTCTGTCACTGGGATCAAGCACCATAAGATCGAACCAATCACAAAGCACCTCTTCCATTGCAAGATAAATAGATCAAGTTGGCCAAACAAAATCCAAATATCAGAGAAGAAATACGAGGCTATAAGCAGTCATGCATATAAGAGATCAAAGAAGACTCAAATAACTTTCATGGATAAAAACGTAGATATTATCATAAACTCAAAGTTCATTGGATCCCAACAAACACACCGCAAAAAGAGTTACATCATATGGATCTCCAAAGAGACCATTGTATTGAGAATCAAGGGAGAGAGAGATAGATAGATAGAGAGAGAGAGATAGAGGAAGCCATCTAACTACTAACTATGGACCCTGCTACGTCTTGAGCTTGCGTTGGTTTTCCTTGAAGAGGAAAGGGTGATGGAGCACAGTAGCGTAAGTATCTCCCTCAGTTTTTGAGAACCAAGGTATCAATCCAGTAGGAGGCTCCTCACAAGTCCCACGAACCTACACAAACAAACAAACAACTCACAACCAACGCGATAAAGGGATTGTCAATCCCTTCACGGCCACTTGCGAAAGTGAGATCTGATAGAGATAATATGATAAGATAAATATGTTTTTGGTATTTCATAACACATATGCAAAAAGTAAAGATGCAAATAAAAGTAGATTGAAAGCTTATAAGATAAAAGATAGACCCGGGGGTCATAGGTTTCACTAGAGGCTTCTCTCAAGATAGCATAAGTATTACGGTGGGTGAACAAATTACTGTCGAGCAATTGATAGAAAAGCGAATAATTATGAGATTATCTAGGCATGATCATGTATATAGGCATCACGTCCGTGACAAGTAGACCGACTCCTGCCTGCATCTACTACTATTACTCCACACATCGACCACTATCCAGCATGCATCTAGAGTATTAAGTTCATAAGAACAGAGTAACGCATTAAGAAAGATAACATGATGTAGAGGGATAAACGCAAGCAATATGATATAAACCCCATCTTTTTATCCTCGATGGCAACAATACAATACGTGCCTTGCAACCCTTTCTGTCACTGGGTAAGGACACCACAAGATTGAACCCAAAGCTAAGCACTTCTCCCATGGCAAGAAAGATCAATCTAATAGGCCAAACCAAATCGATAGTTCGAAGAGACTTGCAAAGATAACTCAATCATACATAAAAGAATTCAGATAAGATTCAGATATTTCTCATAGATAAACTTGATCATAAACCCACAATTCATCGGATCTCGACAAACACACCGCAAAAAGAGTTTACATCGAATAGATCTCCACAAGAGAGGGGGAGAACATTGTATTGAGATCCAAAAAGAGAGAAGAAGTCATCTAGCTAATAACTATGGACCCGAAGGTCTGTGGTAAACTACTCACAACTCATCGGAAGGGCTATGGTGTTGATGTAGAAGCCCTCTGTGGTGGATTCCCCCTCCGGCAGAACGCCGGCGACGGCTCCAAGATGGGATCTCGCGGATACAGAACGTTACGGTGGCGGAAATATTTCTTCGGTGGCTCCCTAGATGTTTTCGGGGTACGTAGGTTTATATAGGAAGAAGAAGTACATCGGTGGCTGCTCGAGGGGCCCAGGAGACAGGGGGCGCGCCCAGGAGGGGTGGGCGTGCCCTCCTATCTCCTGGCCGCCTCGATTGCTTCTTGACTTTCCCTCCAAGTCCTCCGGATCACGTTTGTTCCAAAAATCATGCTCCCGAAGGTTTCATTCCATTTGGACTCCGTCTGATATTCCTTTTCTTCGAAATACTGAAATAGGCAAAAAAACAGCAATACGGGCTGGGCCTCAGGTTAGTAGGTTAGTCCCAAAAATGATATAAATGTGTAAAATAAAGCCCATAAACAACCAAAACAGGTAATATTATAGCATGGAACAATAAAAAATTATAGATACGTTGGAGACGTATCAAGCATCCCCAAGCGTAATTCCTGCTCGTCCTCGAGTAGGTAAATGATAAAAATAGAATTTTTGATGTGGAATGCTACCTAGCATAATTCTCAATGTAATTTTCTTTATTGTGGCATGAATGTTCAGATCCAAATGATTCAAGATAAAATCTTATAAAACATAAAAATAATAATACTTCGAAGCATACTAACAAATAATCATGTCCTATCAGAATAGCATAGCCAAAGAAAGCTTATTCCTACAAAATCATATAGTTAGGCCATGCTTCATTTTCATTACACAAAATACTCTCATCATGTACAACCCCGATGATGAGCCGAGCAATTGGTTCATACTTTTTAATACGCTTCAGCTTTTTTCAACTCTTAAGCAATACATGAGCGCAAGCCATGGACATAGCACTATGGTGGTATATGGTGGTGGTTGTAAGTACAAAAGGGAGAAGATAGTCTCACATCAACTAGGCGTATCAACGGGCTATGGAGATGCCCATTAATAGATATCAATGTGAGTGAGTAGGGATTGCCATGCAACGGATGCACTAGAGCTATAAATGTATGAAAGCTCAACAAAAGAAACTAAGTGGGTGTGCATCCCACTTGCTTGCTCACGAAGACCTAGGGCATTTTGAAGAAGCCCATCATTGGAATATACAAGCCAAGTTCTATAATGAAAAATTCCCACTAGTATATGAAAGTGACAACATAGGAGACTCTCTATCATGAAGATCATGGTGCTATTTTGAAGCACAAGTGTGGAAAAGAGATAGTAGCAATTGTCCCTTCTCTCTTTTTCTCTCATTTTATTTTTTTTCTTTTTCTTCCCTTTTTTTTCTTTTTTTTCGTTTCTTTTTTTTCTTTTTTTTTCTTTTTGGTGGGCTTCTTTGGCCTCTTTTATTTCTATAAAGTCCGAAGTCTCATCCCGATTTGTGGGGGAATCATAGTCTTCATCACGCTTTCCTCACTGGGACAATGCTCTAATTATGAAGATCATCACACTTTTATTGATTTACAACTCAAGAATTACAACTCAAAGCTAGAACAAGATATGACTCTATATGAATGCCTCCGGCGGTGTACCGGGATATGCAATGAATTAAGAGCGACATGTATGAAAATTATGAAGGTGGCTTTGCCACAAATACGATGTCAACTACATGATCATGCAAAGAGCAATATGACAATGATGGAGCGTGTCATAATAAACGGAACGGTGGAAAGTTGCATGGCAATATATCTCAGAATGGCTATGGAAATGCCATAATAGGTAGGTATGGTGGCTGTTTTGAGTGATGTGAATAATGGGTGCATGCTACCAGCGAAAGTTGCGCGGTAAAATAGAGGCTAGCAAAGTGGAAGGATGAGTGTGTGTATATCCATGGACTCACATTAGTCATAAAGAACTCATACTTATTGCAAAAGTCTACTTAGCCCTTGAAGCAAAGTACTACTATGCATGCCCCTAGAGGGATAGATTGGTAGGAAAATACCATCGCTCGTCCCCGACTGCCACTCATAAGGAAGACAATCAAAAGAGCACCTCATGCAACAAATTTGTCACACAACTTTTACCATACGTGCATGCTACGGGACTTGCCAACTTCAACACAAGTATTTATCAATTTCATAATTATTCACTATCATGACTCTAACATTACTAACTTTATATCTCAAAACAATTATCAAGCATCAAATTGATCCTAGTGTTTAATGCACTTTCTATGATAGTTTTTATTATACCCAACTTGGATGCTCATCATTCTAGGACCAAATTCATAACCATAGGAAATACCATGCTGTTCTAAGAGACTCTCAAAATAATATAAGTGAAGCATGAGATACTAGCAATTTCCTCAAAATTAATCCACCACCGTGCTCTAAAAGATATAAGTGAAGTACTAGAGCAAAAACTATGTAGCTCAAAAGATATAAGTGAAGCACATATCATATTCTAATAAATTCTAATCAAGTGGGACTCTCCCAAAAGGTGTGTACAACAAGGGTGATTGTGGTAAACTAAAAAGCAAAGACTAATATAATACACAACGCTCCAAGCAAAACACATAACATGTGGCGAATAAAAATATAGCTCCAAGTAAAGTTACCAATGAACAAAGACGAAAGAGGGGATGCCTTCCGGGGGCATCCCCAAGGTTTAGGCTTTTGTCTATTCTTGAATATCTTGGGGTGCCTTGGGAATCCCCAAGCTTAGGCTTTTGGCACTCTTTATTCCACAGTCCATCAAATCTTTACCCAAAACTTGAAAACTTCACAACACAAAACTCAACAGGAAATCTCATAAGCTCCATTAGTGCAAGAAAGAAAAACCACCACATAAGGTACTGTAATGAACTCATTCTTTATTTATATTTGTGTTAAACCTACTGTATTCCAAGATCTATATGGTTCATACCCTTACATACTATCCATAGAAGCATCAAAATAAGCAAACAACACACGAAAGGCAGAATCTGTCAAAAACAGAACAGTCTGTAGAAATCTGTAACTTTCGGTTACTTCTGGAACTCCAAAAATCCTACCAAAATAGGACGTCCTAAACAATTTGTCTATTGATCAGAAGCAAAAAGAATCAGTGTAAAAGCACGTTTCTGTGATTTATTGAAGTTTTTCTCGTGAGCACAAAGTTTCTGTTTTTCAGCAGAATCAAATTAACTCATATCATAGGTTATCCTATAGGTTCTACTTGGCACAAACACTAATTAAAACAAGAAAACACATCTAAACATAAATTAGATGAAAAACTTATTACTAAACAGTAACAAAAACAAAGAACACAAAGAAAATTGGGTTGCCTCCGAACTAGCGCTATCGTTTAACGCCCCTAGCTAGGCATAAAAGTAAGGATAGATCTAAGTAGTGCCATCTTTGGCACTTGATTCATCGGTAGCTCGCATGATATATTCATAAGGTAATTTGACTTTCTTTCTTGGAAAGTGCTCCATGACTTTTTTTAACGGAAATTGGAATCTAATATTCCCTTCCTTCATATCAATAATCGCACCAATCGTTCTAAGGAAAGGTCTACCAAGAATAATAGGGCAAGAAAAATTGCAATCTATATCAAGAACGATAAAATCTACGGGCACCAAATTTCTATTTGCAACAATGAGAACATCATTGATCCTTCCCATTGGCTTTTTAATGGTGGAATCCGCAAGGTGCAAATTTAAAGAGCAATCATCAAGATCATGGAAACCTAGAATATCACATAAAGTTTTCGGAATCGTGGAAACACTAGCACCCAAATCACACAAAGCACAACACTCATAATCTTTAATTTTAATCTTTATAGTAGGTTCCCACTCATCATTAAGTTTTCTAGGTATAGAAACTTCCAAATCAAGTTTTTCATCAAAAGATTGCATCAAGGCATCAACAATATGTTTGGTAAAGGCTTTAGTTTGACTATAAGCATGAGGAGAATTCACAACGGATTCTAAGAAGGAAATACAACATTATAAAGAACAATTATCATCATCAAATTCCTTGAAATCCGAGATAGTGGGTTCAATACTATTTAAAGTTTTGACCTCTGCAATTGCACTTTTACCAAATTTAGCATCAAGATCTAAAAACTCCAAATTATCGGAACGCTTTTTAACAAAAGTTGATTCACTTCCAGTACCATTATCATCAAGATTCATATTGAAAAAGAAGGATCTAATAGGGAATGCGTCAATAACCTTAAGATCTTCATCATTATTTTCATGGAAACTAGAAGAACACGCTTTAACAAAGTAATATTTCTTAGCACGCAATCTAGCGGTTCTTTCTTTGCACTCGTCAATGGAACTTCTCATAGCTTTGAGAGACTCATTGATATCATGCTTAGGACGAGTAGATCTAAGTTTCAAAGAATCAACATCGAGCGAAAGTCTATCAACGTTCCTAGCCAAATCATCAACTTTGAGCAATTTTTCTTCAAGCAAGGCATTAAAATTCTTTTGAGAGATCATAAATTCTTTTACGCTATTCTCAAAATCAGAGGGCATCTTATTAAAATTACCATAACGCTCCATTTGGATGTAGACATTGAAGAGCTTGGCATTTTATTGGCTCCAATGCCAAATATCCATGACATTGACATTGAGGTTCAATATCAATTTTAGTGTTTGGATGTGCATGTATTCAGCACTTGGAATCCATGAAAGTATTGAATTGCACATCGTACACACACAGAGCAGGGCAGAGCACACACATAGAAACTAGCGCAGAGCACACATATACTAGAACTAGCAAGGCACGCAGCAACGCGCACGGAGCAGCGTGGAGCATGGCCGGAAATCAGACGCGTGCATGCAAAGCAGCAACACGTGCAATGCGGTAAATCAGATGCACACCGAGCAGGCGCACACTACCGGAAATCGAACGAACACAGCCAAGTACGCGTAGCTGCAACGACCGCGCTGCCGGCAAATCGGAGCTTCAGTGTCGGACTCGCCGCCGCCGCTCATGTCCAGACAGACTCGCCGCCGCTGCCGATTGCATCCAAGAATGCCGGCCCTTGCTTGCTCTCGCCCCCATCTGAGGCAGAAGCTCCCAGGCTAGGGACAATGCACTAGCGAGAAGCTGGCGTCCTGGACGGTGGAGGCAGCCGCTAGGGTCTTTGCAGAGAAGCCGCCGGTCAGCGGCGACCGGGCGGTCCGGCCTCGATCTCCTAATGGGCAGGTGCATGCACTAGTGAAGCAGATGACGAGTCCAGCGAAGGAGTAGCGAGGCGATTCCAGGGAATACGGAGCCCAAGCACTGTGTATTCACGGAGGTCCGTGCGTGTGTTGGCGAAAACTGTTCGATATTGCGACCGAATTCCACACCTGAATATCTGAGCCATCCAAACGGTGGCATTCGGGCCAGCCCGATGCCAATTATGAAATCCAGACTCCAATGTCTACATCCAAACGAGGTGTAAGAATTATTGTAGGAATTTCCATAATTATTAGAGGAATTGCTAGGGAACGGTCTAGAATTAAAGTTTCCTCTATAAGCATTGTTTCCAAAATTATTTCTACCAATAAAATTTACATCCATAGATTCATTATTATTCTTAATCCAGGTAGATAAAGGCATATCATTGGGATCAATAGAAGCACTCTTAGTAGCAAACAATCTCATAAGCTCATCCATCTTTCCACTCAAAACATTAATTTCTTCTATAGCATGCACTTTTTTACTAGTAGATCGTTCGGTGTGCCATTGAGAATAATTAGCCATAATATTATCAAGAAGTTTTGTAGCATCTCCTAAAGTGATTTCCATAAACGTGCCTCTGGCGGCCGAATCTAAAAGATTTCTAGAAGCAAAGTTCAAACCGACATAAATTTTTTGTATGAGCATCCATAAATTCAAACCATGAGTAGGGCAATTGCGAATCATTAATTTCATTCTTTCCCAAGATTGGGCAACATGCTCATGATCAAGTTGTTTAAAATTCATAATATCGTTCCTAAGCGAGATGATCTTAGCGGGAGGAAAATACTTAGAGATAAAAGCATCTTTGCACTTGTTCCAAGAATCAATACTATTTTTAGGCAAAGACGAAAACCAAACTTTAGCACGATCTCTAAGTGAAAACAGAAATAACTTCAATTTAACAATATCATTATCCATATCTTTTTTCTTTTGCATCTCACACAACTCAACAAAGTTGTTTAGATGGGTAGTGGCATCTTCACTAGGAAGGCCGGAGAATTGATCTTTCATAACAAGATTCAGCAAAGCAACATTGATTTCACAAGACTCAACATCATTAAGAGGAGCAATCGGAGTACTAAGGAAATCATTATTATTGGTATTGGAGAAATCAGACAATTTGGTATTATCTTGCGCCATGTCAACAAGTAATCCAACACACAAGCAAACAGAAAAAGGCAAGAGAAAAAAGAGAGAGAGATTGGGAAATAGAGGGCAAATAAAACGGCAAAGGTGAAGTGGGGGAGAGGAAAACGAGGGGCAAATGGCAAATAATGTAAATGCGAGGGAGATGAGTTTGTGATGGGTACTTGGTATGTCTTGACCTTAGCGAAGACTTCCTCGGCAACAGCGCCAGAAATCCTTCTTTCAACGTCTTGAACTTGCGTTGGTTTTCCTTGAAGAGGAAAGGGTGATGCAGCACAGTATCGTAAGTATTTCCCTCAGTTTTTGAGAACCAAGGTATCAATCCAGTAGGAGGCTCCTCACAAGTCCCATGAACCTACACAAACAAACAAAGAACTCGCAACCAACACGATAAAGGGGTTGTCAATCCCTTCACGGCCACTTGCGAAAGTGAGATCTGGTAGAGATAATTTGATAAGATAAATATGTTTTTGGTATTTTATAATATAGATGCAAAAAGTAAAGATGCAAATAAAAGTAAATTGAAATCTTATATGATAAAAGATAGACCCGGGGGCCATAGGTTTCACTAGAGGCTTCTCTCAAGATAGCATAAGTATTACGACGGGTGAACAAATTACTGTCGAGCAATTGATAGAAAAGCGAATAATTATGAGATTATCTAGGCATGATCATGTATATAGGCATCACGTCCGTGACAAGTAGACCGACTCCTGCCTGCATCTACTACTATTACTCAACACAAGGACCGCTATCCAGCATGCATCTAGAGTATTAAGTTCATAAGAATAGAGTAATGCATTAAGAAAGATAACATGATGTAGAGGGATAAACTCAAGCAATATGATATAAACCCCATTTTTTATCCTTGGAA
The DNA here is from genome assembly GCF_002162155.2 of Triticum dicoccoides. Classification (NCBI taxonomy): domain Eukaryota; kingdom Viridiplantae; phylum Streptophyta; class Magnoliopsida; order Poales; family Poaceae; genus Triticum; species Triticum dicoccoides. The sequence goes on along the minus strand of NC_041387.1, from coordinate 665,691,608 downwards.
ACAATACAATACGTGCCTTGCAACCCTTTATGTCACTAGGTAAGGACACCGCAAGATTGAACCCAAAGCTAAGCACTTCTCCCATGGCAAGAAAGATCAATCTAATAGGCCAAACCAAATCGATAATTCGAAGAGACTTGCAAAGATAACTCAATCATACATAAAAGAATTCAGAGAAGATTCAGATATTTCTCATAGATAAACTTGATCATAAACCCACAATTCATCGGATCTCGACAAACACACCGCAAAAAGAATTTACATCGAATAGATCTCCACAAGAGAGGGGGAGAACATTGTATTGAGATCCAAAAAGAGAGAAGAAGCCATCTAGCTAATAACTATGGACCTGAAGGTCTGTGGTAAACTACTCACAACTCATCGGAAGGGCTATGTTGTTGATGTAGAAGCCCTCCGTGGTGGATTCCCCCTCCGGCAGAACATCGGCGACGGCTCCAAGATGGGATCTCGCGGATACAGAAGGTTACAGTGGCGTAAATATTTCTTCGGTGGCTCCCTGGATGTTTTCAGGGTACGTAGGTTTATATAGGAAGAAGAATTATGTCGGTGGCCGCTCGAGGGGCCCAGGAGACAGGGGCGCACCCAGGAGGGGTGCGCGCGCCCTCCTATCTCCTGGCCGCCTAAGTTTGCTTCTTGACTTGACCTCCAAGTCCTCTGGATCACGTTCGTTCCAAAATCACGCTCCCGAAGGTTTCATTCCATTTGGACTCCGTTTGATATTCCTTTTCTTCGAAATACTGAAATAGGCAAAAAAAACAGCAATACTGGCTGGGCCTCCGGTTAGTAGGTTAGTCCCAAAAATGATATAAATGTGTAAAATAAAGCCCATAAACATCCAAAACCGGTAATATAATAGCATGGAACAATCAAAAATTATAGATTCGTTGGAGACGTATCAGACCCGTAGGTCTACAATGAACTACTCACGCATCATCAGAGAGGCACCAATGAGGATGATGAACCCCTCCGTGATGGTGTTAAATTGGATCTAGTGGTTCTGGAACTTGCGGTGGCTAGAATTGATTTTCGTTGACTCCCCTAGGGTTTCTGGAATATTGGGGTATTTATAGAGCAAAGAGGCAATGCGGAAGGCCATCGAGGTGGGCATAACCCACCTGGGCGCGCCTAGGCCCCCAGGCGCACCCTGGTGCATTGTTACCCCATTGGGGCACCCCTCTGGTACTTCTTTGGCCAATCTTGTTTCTTCTGGTCCAGAAAAAATCCACAAAAAGTTTTGCTGCGATGTAAAAAACAAGCAGAAAATAGCAACTGGCACTAGGCAGTATGTCAATAGGTTAGTACCAAAAAATGATATAAAATGATTATAAAATGGTTGTAAAACATCCAAGAATGATAATATAATAGCATGAAACAATCAAAAATTATAGATACATTGGAGACGTATCATCGAGCTGATCCGAGTTGGAGTGACCGGCTTGGATCTGTTGGAGGTATTCCTTAGTCGATGGATCCAGCCCCTACGGGCACGGAGCCATCCCATGTGTGTACACGGGTTCAGACGATCCCACTCGGACGCATTCAGAGGAGGTCAAGGACGAGATTGTGATGCAATGGCTTAGAAGCATCACCGGAGCTCGTGACAATCCACGTAGGTCCAAGCGGATTTAGCCTTTCGACGCTGAGCACCAACCAGGGGAGGTGAGACATATCTTGTCGAGTGTTTTACCTTTTGTTTCCAACATGCGAATGGGTTGGTAACCGACTTGCTTTGATATTTGGGCTTCACAAGAGTTCACGAAGATGTTTTCCCCCGTGCCGAACAGAGAACAACTCATCGAAGGAGCGGACAGCGAGGGTGGAGTGCTAATATCAGTTATCATGAAGACAGTGAGGGCAATAGTGATGACTCAGAAGAAAGTGAGGGACTCGAGTCTCCTCCGTGCACCGAGCATCGATCCAAACTGACCCAAGATCCGACGGCCAACCAGAGTAAGGCTATGGTGTCAAATGTCAGGAACCCGAAGCGCACTCGGACTGCTACACCAGATTTGACTGAGAAGACTGTGAAACATCCCAAGGACGCTCCATCGAAACCCCGGAAGGCTCTGCCCAGAATAAATGTTGTCGTGCCTATCGCTTCGACACGAGTGTTTTTTCTTCCCTTCATATTCCTGCAGAACATCATGCCTTTGCTGACCGAGTGAGAATTGTGTGCCAGAGTTGCCACTTCGATAACGTCGCCCATGAGGATTGATGAGGACCATGTGGATATGGACACTGCAGACGCGGCCAATTCTCAGCGAGGTATGGCAGGTTTTCACTCTGCTCTGTTTCATTGGTTGATTCGACAATTGAATGAGTTGTTATTGTTGTTGAGTGACAGTAGAGCCAACATATATCATCCATGTTGCTGATGACGACAAAGAGGAGCCTCAGAAGGACTCGGGTGGAAAAGGTACGACCTCGACCGCTCTCCGAAACTTCACTCGGAGAGTGTCGTCAAGCCAAACACCCCGTGCGCCGCCTGCTGCTATGTCTCAGGAACCAGGTATTTCCTCTCAAGCCAGTGTTGATCCTGTCATCCCTCCATCGACTGCTCCACCTTTGGTGCTGAATCCTCTGGCCCCGGGACCGACTGGTCAACCTCAAGTGTTGATTCCTCCGGTTGCGTCACCAACTCCTCCATCTAATGTATTCACTCTGCATCATGTTCCGAAAGACCAAACTAGGGCCAGCAAAGAGGCCATGATTCAAGCCAACCTGATGATGCAGCGCCTAAAGGACGTGTATGAAGGAAGTAAGTTGGCTTATGATGCCAACACAGCTCGTCAGGCGAATGTCCGAGTAAGTGTGATTGTAAGTTGATTCTCGATTGAGTTTTTTCCTGTCCATCTTGACTCTGTACACCCACTAGGTGCTTTTGACTTTCAATGTCAGTAGTAATTATTCACTCGGACTAGGCAGGCTAGGCCGAGTGGAAACGGATCTAGTGGGGCACGCTGAGTGCACCCACTAGGTGTAGTCCCCGAGACCACCGTCAAATGTTTGATTTGGAGAGGGTCTTAGAATATGTCAGGTTGTAACTTTTCACATGACCGGTCAGACCATGCCGAGTGGGAATCTACCCAGTGAGGGCATGCTGAGTGCACCCACTAGGTGTAGTCCCCGAGACCGCCGTCAAATGTTTGATTCGGCGGGGGTATGAGAATTGTTTGCTTGTAGCAGCTGAATCTTTCTTTTTTTAGCTCTTCACTTGGACCGGTCAGGCTAAGGTCGAGTGAATATGTATCCAGTGGGGGCACGCTGAGTGCACCCACTGGGTGTAGTCCCCGAGACCACTGTCGAATGTTCGATTTAGCGGGGGTCTTAGAATTGTTTGCTTGTAGCAGCTGAATTTGCTCTTCCCCACTCGGAAGTAGAGGAATATTATAGAATCTTTTTCGTTGTCGACTGAACTGTTTCTTTGTTGATCTCAGAGAACTTGTGAGCTCGGGACCCAGTATGTTACCCTGGAGAAGGAAAAGATCCAACTCCAACTGGACTTGGAACTGGTGAAAAGGAAATTCAGTCGTGATCAGACGGCGGCGAAGACCCTGGGAGGTAAATCCTGTTGACCAAATGCACTGTTGTTCTTTCTTTCTGTCCTTTGAGCCGAGTAGTTTCACTCAAACAGATGTGTCTAATGAAAACCATCAACTTCAAACGCGACTCAGGAATGCTATTTCTTTAGACACCATGAAGCAGACTCTGGAAGACAAGGACAATGCACTTGCGGGGGTGCAAAAGGTGGCTAGAGAGAAGACCGAGGCTGCTGACGCAAAGTTAGCCTCAGTCAGAAAGTTGGAGGAGAAAAATGCATCCCTAAAGGCTGTCATTGATGAGGCGAAGAAAGAGGCTGCCCTGCTTAAGAAGGAACATGCCGAGTGGGCCAAGAAGATTGAAGATCAGGCAAGTGCTTTTGAATTGGAGAAGACATCCCTGAATGACAAGGTGGGCCAGCTCACCCAAAAGAGGGATGCACTGGAAGAGTATTTGGGAAGTCTTGCGACGAAGATGTACATCATGCTTGAAGGTACCTTTTTTTTGCTCGAGTGAATCCCTGAGAACTTTGAAAACGATGCCATAACTAACTCTCTCCCTCCTCTTTGTGTACAATTCTGTCAGAATTTCAAGCTGGAGACTGACCATATTGAGATAGGTCTGGATCCCACCAAGTCACTCGTCAAGGATGCGGCGGCTATGAACGTGCTGCGACTTGAAGCTCGTCTCAACGGTGTCTTGGGGTACATCGCTCGTCTGAAGGCTACATTGGCAAAGATAGACAAAGAGTTGTGGCCTGAGGATACACTTCAGAATGATCTCGAGTCTATTATGACTCGGTTGAATGAAATTCTTGGGCGAGTGCAAGCATGGAAGAAATCTGCCGCCTGCTGTGGAGCCGATGTGGCACTCTCACTCGTCCGTGTCCATTGCCGAGACGCCAAGGAAGAAAAGTTTAAGGCTCTCCAGGTGGCGAACACAAAGAATCTCAAGTTTGAAGACTTCATTAAGACATTCATCGAGGCGGCCACTCGAATTGCGGATGGCATAGATTTAGACACTTTTGTCGAGCCAGTGAGCCCCCCCCCTGGTGCGTGAAGGAGAACTTTAAGACCCGAGTATCTTTCAGTCGAAACTTATTTGCCATGGTATGCCGAGTTATTTTGTAATCGTTAAAACTCTTCCGGGCTTTTAGCCCAAGTACTTTTATCTGCACTTGAGAACTTCTATCCGCACATTGGGATTCTGGGTTCATCCGAAAGTTGCTTTCTAATTTCCTGCATGGTAGTGTTTATTTCGTAACTTAGGCGAAGACTGGTTCGTGGCTTAGCCCTCCGAGTGAGAGGGATGCTCGTCACTCTGAGTAATTTTTAACTTAGGCGAGGGATGCTCGCGGCTAAGCCCCCGAGTGGGACGGATCTTCTCCACTCGGAGTAGTCTTAACTTAGGCGAGGACTGGCTCGCGGCTAAGCCCTCGAGTGGGAGGGATGCTCTCCACTTGGAGTAGTTTTTTAACTTAGGTGAGGGCTGACTCGCGGCTAAGCCCCCAAGTAGGAGGGATGCTCTCCACTCGGAATAGTTCTTTAACTTAGGCGAGGTGGCTCGCGGCTAAGCCGCCGAGTGGGAGGGATGTTCTCCACTCAGAATAGTTTTTTACCTTAGGCGAGGGATGGCTTTCGGCTAAGCCCCCGAGTGGGAGGGACATTCTCCACTCAGAGTAGTTTTTTTTTAACTTAAGGGAGGGCTGACTCGCGGCTAAGCCCCTTAGTGGGAGGGATGCTCTCCACTTGGAGTAGTTTTTTAACTT